>NW_010972864.1:2273082-2275582 GCF_000737465.1 Haliaeetus leucocephalus | reverse complement strand
AGGGCCTTAGTTCTTTTCCATCACTTTGTATGGCTGGCCCACTGGGTTCTCAGATAGGTCATTAGTGCAGCAGAAATATAAAATATCTTGGCCCAAGACCCTGTGCCTTAAAGCTGCTGAAAACGTCTGTTTCTAAAACTACACATGCGGGCACAGGGGTTTAGCAGCGTGTGTAACAACTTGCAAGATCAAGGCCCAAAGTGGGAGAACCTCGTGTGGCAGCATTCATTGAGCAGTCAGACGGCCAAGGTCCAGCTGGTGAAAAAGAGGGCTTGTAACCGTATTATGAAACATCTCCTGCGAGCATACAAAGTGGGATAAAGGATAGTAGAGCACTGAATGAAAAAAAAGTTTCAAATGAACATTTGGTAAAAAGATATTTTTTTCATTCTTAAAAAATAAAATGTGAAGACAGAAAAATGAGATCTATTTAGCTTATGGAAAAAAGTCTGAGTGGAGATTTAAGAGAGATGGATTATATTCCTAAAAGGAAATCAGTTTGATGCCAGTCAGCTTTTTGAAGTAGCAACTAATTTGAAAACAAAGGGTTCATGACTGAGGCTGGGACTGGACTACAGCAGACAAACAGTTTAAGAGCAAATATTTTTTCATAAAAAAGGGTGGATGGAATATGGAGCGTTCTGCCAAAGTCAGCAGTGGAAATAAGCAGAGGCAGTTGGACGCATTTTTGGAAAAGAAGGGAGTACTGGGGTACCGCCACTAGCTATACTGTGGGAGCCAAGGTTAGGAAACATAGTGCAATTTGTACATGCTTTGTTTATGGTAGAAATATGGAGCCTTCATAAGTTTTTCACCTGGCCTTTCATTTTTCCACATATGTCAGCATCTTTTTGCTGCTTCATATTAATAATATATTTTTAAACCTCTTCCTTCTTTTTAAACTGTAGGATGCAGCAGCATCTATGAGGGGAAGGTAAAACATAATGTAGATTTCAATTGCTACTGTGCAGTATTCAGAAAAATTGTTAGCTATTTGATATTGATGGCTAGAACTACATTTTTTGTAAGGTAAGGTGTAACAGCTTGATAGTAAATGACATCAAAACCCACCTTTGCAAGAATGCCAATGTTGTTCTTCCTTCATTTTCACATTAGGTTTAATTATTTGCTGAATTTTAATACTAGTCGGTCATTCTTAACATCATTGAATTAACACAGACCCCTATATTGGTAAAAAGCCTTATGGTGCCCCATTTTATTATAATAGTGTAATACAGATTAAAATTGCATCTGTTAAGATTACATTGTGTGTTTGGATTATGGGAGGCAGAAGCACAATAATCTCTGCTGAATATAACTGTTGAAGCCAATAACCTGTAACCAATCACATAGTTCTTCTGTTGAAAAATGTGAGCTAGAAAGGATTACATCTTGGAAAAGATCATAAATCTGTCACCACTAATGTAATCTTTACAGGAGCTTTGTAACCAGTTAGCAACTAAAAGAGATGATTACTTCTTTTGCTATAATTACAATCATAACACATATTTGATATTTTATAACTTTCTTTGTTGAGCAGCAAATGCATTATAAAGTGTACAGCATTAATAAATAGAGGCATAATGAATGTGACTAATTGATTTTGGCAGTCAAAGACTGGCATACTTTTTATACAATAGGGAATCCATTCAAAGAAGCTTAACTGCTATTGAGTGTGAGCCTTCAATGTAATAATGGGACCTAATTTGGATTCTGTTGTATGAGGTGAGTAAAGCAGTACGAGTTAATACTATATACAGCAGTGTAGTTCAGCATGTAATATACACTTGCACGTACTGATTCCTCTCTTTTCACTGCTATAAACTGCTATATCCCAGCTCACACATGTGCTACAATTTTTTTTAATAAACAATCCTATCTGTCTGCCTGTCAGAAATGGAGAAATTCTGAGTCCTGTATGGAAGAGGGCATATTTAAAATACTCCTCTTTTTTTTTTAATCTGACTGGGTACTACTTTTTGTCCTCATCTCTTTAGTGCTGGGCCCAGATTTTCCCTGCATGTGAAATCCATAGACAGCAATGAAAGTGCTGGGAGACAGCACAAAAAGATTAAATTGTATGCCCAAGTGCAACAGCATAGCCTTTTAGCAGGTGTTTAGTGAAAAATTAATTCCTTGAAATTCCAAGGGAGAAGCCTGAGGGTTTATGAATAGTATGACCAGTCTTACAATCCAGACTTTGGATGGATATCAAAACTGATTTTGTATTCTTTACAAAATCTCTGTAAAATAAATACATAACGAGGAGGCTACTTAATTGTGGACCTGACAATGACAAACCCAATGGAACCTCACACCCCTATAAATCCTGTCACTACTCCTGTCCTAAATTCTTGGGTTCAGAGGTACGTTTCATGCATGTTGTAGAGACTGTGGGTTTTTGTGGGGTTTTTGTGGGGTTTTTTTTAGTGGGACTCTTTATTTCTGGTGGTGACATAGGGAAGGGAAAGGCAGGGAGAGGAATAAGAATAAAACAGAT
>NW_010972864.1:2225582-2265582 GCF_000737465.1 Haliaeetus leucocephalus | reverse complement strand
CCGCAGACCCACAAATGCAGTAGTAATATTGTCTGACTCTTCCGTGATGGGCACATCTCCACCCTTAGCCAGTTAAACCCTACTTTCGGAATCCCTTTGTACATATCTGCGCAACTCTAGGTTAAAGATATCGTTACCTATAGCTGACAAATGGACACTATGTGGATGGTATTACCCCGGGCACTCTGTTCCAAATGCATTGTGTCTAACAACAAAACCCCCTGTGAAACTCATAAAATTACCAATTTCACAGTTGACTTTCTTCCTGCTCTGCTCTGTAGCCTTCATACTCCTGGCCTGTCTCCACACACTGCAGGAGATGATGTCGGACCAAACCAGCAATGCTGCGTTAAAAAGGTTCTTGATATAAACAAGATCTATCTTCGTACTGATTAAAATGTCTGCAGATTTTTGCCTTATCTGGATAAATCCTTCTGACGTGCATCATCTGCCATTATGCAGTGGCAATCACCGTGGTGTCCAAAGAGGGGGTTTGTAGCAGCTGATTTTGGATTCCACCCCTGTAAACTGCATGCTCACATACACGAAGTGTGCTATTGCCTTGCACAGGTTATGTGTGAAGAATTACATCAACGTCCATATTGGGGTTTTGGCCTTTCCTGCTCTTTGGCATAGTTGGAGGTGTAAACAGCGTTACTGGCTGCTGCACTTCTCACCTGGAATCTCGGCATGTTGCAAGAAAATGAATTAAATCTCACAACAGGGCCCTGAGGACTCTTATTTTACAGAAGGGGGCTGCAAGTACAGGGAGAATAAAGGCTTTTCCACACAGGCAAGTTACTGCAAAAGACTGGGGGGTGTAAATTTGCACGGTACTAAGTATTCTACCGTGGCTTCCTCTGCAGATGCTCCTAGGGCACAGGAATGGCTGGCAATGTAGAGAGCTAACGGGCACCTACTGCACACTAAGGGCATCCATATAGGGAGTTGGTATATTGCAAAGTCGCAGCCTGGGATACTTTGCAGGTACCTTCCCTGTGGTGACAAGCCCAAAGTGGTTCAACCAAGTCACACAGTGAATCATCCAGGCCAGTTTAGAGCTTAGAACTTGGGTTTCCTAGTTATGGGGGTTTTTTATGTTTACCTTTTCCAGAATGGTAAAGGGCTTTTGCTGTCTTCTTCTGTATCAATAATTTTCGTAAACTTACCTGCCTACCAGGCTTGCCCTGGAATGTCTAACCTTTTGCAGTGCTGTTACTCTGATGATGTACTGCATCATCTATCTGGTTAACATCTGTCCAGTGTATTTTTTTTCAATGTCCAATTTTTAAGGAAGAAGAGCAGAAGTATCCAAACATACTATTCTACACAGAAAATAGGCTTTGATGTTTTTTCTGCAGGGCAGCTGAAATGCCACAGGACAATTTAAATGCCACAGGTGGCTTCAGTGTGAGTTCTGCCTTTTGTGCCAGTCTTTTTAAAGACTACTTCTCATTGAGGATGTGTCTAGTCTACTAAACTTTTTTCTTTCCCATTTAGGACTGGAAGTTGTCTCCTTCCAAAGGACGTCCTCAGTTCCATTTTTGTCCCATGTTCCTCCCTGTGTAGTCTTTCCTTACCCTGCCCTTTGCTGTCTTTCTTTATCTTTGACTTTGCAACTTCCCAGTGCCACCCACTGTGTTTCAAAACAATCGTAACCTTTCAAGTGGGTCTCCTTACAAATCCCTCCCTCTTTTCTAGCTTTGATCTTCCCATTCTCCTCAACATGGCCCTCAGTGAAATCCTTACTTGTTCATCTAATTCAGACAGTAAGCTCCTCAGTCTTGGTATTGAAGTACTGGTAAAACACAAGCCATCAGTAATCATGAGGTGGCTGGCTTTGACTTCCACTGCCACTAGGCAGAAACAAGAGTTAGCAAGTGAATAGTTGTTCCCTTTACACATGTCTGGCCATAAAGAATGCATCAGGCACTAAGCATAACAGAGTGCAGGCCCTGAGCAGCATTATCACAGGTCCCCAATAAGCTCAGTGCCTGTAGATTTTGTGATAGAATCCAACAATCTTTAGCCATTTATCACAAATTACTTTACTAGTACTGCAAATATCATGAAAAGCTCAAGCAATGCAACATTTCATGTCAAACCCACCTCTTTCTTCCATTGCTCCGGTCATTCCATAGCACACAAAGAACTGCCAACAGCTCTCTTCGCTGCACCCATAAATAACAGAAATTGCCTTATTTTTATAAATTTGGAATTAACGTGAGCAGTTATGTAGCAGTTTCCCCAAAAGTGACTTTTAGTCCACCTGAATCTCCTGTTTAATGGCCCTATAACTTGCCTAAAACGTTGCCACTTTTCAGGGCTGTCTTCAAGAAACTATGTTGTGCGAGGAAGCCCCACCCCACCGAAATGGGATTAATAACAAAGTGGGTTAAATGACAGAGTGCTGACACAGGTTCATTTAGTTACCATCACAAGATCTGGCCACAAATATATTGCGCATTACTCTACTGTGAGTTATCATGGCTCTGACCCCTCTCGGGAGATCCCCATGCCACCACTGTATTAACGACTGCATCTGCTTCAGAATAACCTTATTAGCTTGCCACAGCTGAGCCAGTAATCTCATAGGATTTTTGTCCCGGTCCCTTGCGGGGTGTGATTCTCTTCTCCTTGAATCCAGTTTGATGCCCAAAATTTAATAAGTTTTCCTGGACCCTCTGCTCTCCCTCCCCCTCCCCCTTTTATCATCTGCTGTAGGGACCATGAAATCCCTGGTAACCTCCCCAAATGCCATCAATAACTCCTGAAATGCCATGATGTTTGGTGCTTCCTTAGACAAAAAGCTATGTTAATTAGGTAGGAGGATTTTTTTGTCCTTCTTTTTAAACCAGAATTTTTGCCTACGCATCCACTATGGGGATGTACCAAGCACCTCAAGTAACTAGTGCAAAGCTACAGAACCCATATGCGTACCTTTATCTATGTAAATGTTGCCCTCGAGTCTGAAACCTTTAAGTGGCAAGTGAAATCTATCATGGTGTTCTGGTAACATGTGAGCAGCTCTGTGTGTGACGGGGGGTGGGGGTATGGGTTTGTGCGTGTCTCTCTTTCTCTCTACTTCCCATCTGACTGAACCCTCAGTCTGCTATTCCTTGTAATCTGCATCACTTGATCGAGAGGCACAAACGATACTGAACACAGCAAGGTGTCTATATAATCATTAACTCTCTCGCCCTCTGGATAGGACAAATGATATACAAGCCTAAACTCGCCAGGGGTCTTCTTTGGGACTGTGTCCTGGGGGAATCTTCTCCTATGAGTTAATGGAGTATTCCTAAATGGGCTGGCTGCTTTCCTTCTGTGTGCCAGTTCTTTCCCAACTTTCCTTTCACAACCTCTGGCATCAAAAGCAAAGATACCGCATTCATAGCATGTGCTTTTTTTCAAGACCCATGCAAGGAATAGCAAAGCCATTAACAAACCCTTTGAATAGAAAAATCTGCTGTAACATGATCTGCAGTAGGCAAACATTTAACCACAATAGTGTTTAGATTATCCTTGCCAGGATGGAATAAATGCCTTTTAATTCTCTGTTGAACAATCCTTGACTTCTTTCTCTTTCCCTCTCTCTTTTTTTTGTTTTATTTTTACTGTGTTGGCCTGTTTCTGCTAGTTTCCCTCACAATACTGTGGGTTACACTTGTTTTGACTGCACAGCTGCCTTCCCACCCACACTGACTTTTGTGTACTCGACTTCCAGCCTCTAACATTTGCAGCTTTTGAGGCTGATGTTAGGAGGAGAATCTGACAAGTCCATGGGTAAAACGGAAAGGGCACCAGGTGAGGAGTTTGGAGCTGTTCCTAGCTTGCTACCTGCTTTGTTGCCTTGGATGAGTTACGGCACCCTGGTGGTCGTAGTTCCCTCTCTGTAAAATGACTACTGTAATATTTAAAATCTGGTTGTAAGGAGCTTTGAGATGCACAGCTGAAAACACTGTCTGAATGCTGTTAAAATTGAACTAGCTTCTTTGGCTCCCTGACTAGCCTAAGCAGTTTAGATCATGGCTCTCCAACTATTACAGCACCTTGTTGTGTCCCATCACCCTGATGAGTGCTCACGATCATTCCAGGGCTTCTCTTCCCAAAAGCAACAAGTGAAACACTTGAACAGTGTCTATAAAGAGTGATGCTGCTGCTCTGCCATCACCACTTCAGTTACATGCCTTTTTTGTTAAGAACCCCTTTCTGTCTCAAAATTCTGTTTAGCAAGCTTTGGATGAAATACATTTCACCAGCTCTGTGCCAGGTATTTTCCTTTGCTACAGCTGTCAGGTATACATTTAATAAGGATGGGAGAACCCCAAATCATCATCTTGACCCTCATAAACTGTGTTTAAACTAAGCCACTAGGTATTGTGTTTGGTTCTGGAGAAAACCATGTTTTGGCAATCAAGCAGGAAAACAGTACAATGAATGAAATACATTTATTTCCTGTTTATGATCATGGAATACACCTCCTTTCCCCATCACTGGAATGTTTCCGGCTTTCAATAATGTTCATCTTCTCTCTTATCTGTACCTACCCTATCTGTCTCTTGCTGCTTTTTGATTTTCTTTACCACCTTGTCCAGAATTTCTGCATTGCTTGCTTGTTGTTTGCTTGCTTGCTTGCTTTTTCTCACTTGTGCAGACACAGTGTCCGGGTATTGCTCTAGCTTGTTTTCCAATTCTATTTTCCCTGTTATTTCTTTTTCATTGTTTCAGTGCTTTTCCTTTTGTTTGCCTCTCATAATTCTTCCTTTTCTCATCAATTTTCTCTGCCAGTTTTTCCCCTCTTTGCGTATTTTCTCCTCTGGTGATCCCATCTTCTTCCCCCAAAATAACCAACCTCTTTTTATTTTTGTCTACCTTTCATTCTGTTGATTACTCTTTCCAGAGGTTGATGAATCTAGCTTGCTCTTGAAATATTTAAATATTTAATAACAGGATGACAGCTATTCCCAAGATACTTGTGTCAGCGGACAGACAAGAACCCCCTACCCTTCCAGTCTCCCAGCAGGCCTTTTATGCACTAACATATACCCGGGAAACAGGATTGCTGAGGGGAAGGAAAGGTTGCAGTTGAAATTAAGTCCCCTTGAGCCATCTCTAATTCCTAGTCGGCTGAATGAAAATATTCAGATGTGTAATTCCTTCAGTACCTTTGTTGCAGGTGATAGTAGATGCTCTTCCTTTGTGCCTTAGTGCCTCTGTTCTCTTCATGACTGATCTGGCCCTGTTACTAGCACACATGAGAGAGAGCTGAGGTTATTCTGTGCTTTATTCCTTTGAGCTCCTTGACCTCACATAGTAATGGATGTAGCAGGGACATCATGGAAAGTGACGTTCTCCTCAGCCTCTGCCTGACAAGAACTCCGAACTTTCTTCTGAGTAATAACTGTCCCTCTTCCTGTGCGACACACTTTCTGACTATAAACTTTGGATTGAGCTTTGTCACCTTCCTTTAACAATCCTGTGTTGTTTCCTCATTAAATTGACACCAGTGGAATTACAATCTTCTCTGTCTTGTAGCATTTATCCCCATTTCCCCTTCTTTCATGGAGAAGTTTGTCTTATGTTGTTTCTTATATTCAATGGGCTGATCCAGAGAACACATGGTAGAGAATGATAGACGCTTGGACTTTTGTCTTAGGCAGTTTTGTTTCCTCTTCCCATCAGCCGATCTTTTTTCCTATGTAGTTCATGTAATCCCCTGAGTTCTTTGAAGCCTCCCGTAATAATCTCACTGGTATTTCTCCACACTTACAGCTGTATTTCCTCTATTCTTTTGTTTTCCCATAGCTGATGACAGGAGAGGGAGGGATATTTTCAATAAAACACTTACGCCCATCGCTAACTCACAGCTCAACCCAACTGATGAAAGGTCCCCTTTGAACTATCTGCCAGACAAGTCTTTCTCTTCAGCCCAGGACAAGAGGGATGCCTAGGAGTTGTATCTAAGATGGCAAAACGTGTCAAAATGGCAGCTGCTGAAAGAAGGCAAATCCCTTCTCTCCAGAATTACTTCCACATCTCCAGTTGCATGTTTATGCATGTAGTTCTGTATCACCAGTACTCCTGCCCCCCTTTCATCTCTTCTGGACTGCTGACTGTCCTCCTTTTTCCTTTTTTGATGGCTTCACCCTTCCAAATTAGACTATGCACAGACCTTACCATGGATCCTGGATGAAGAGCAGAAATATGTTCACCCTTTCTTCCCCATTTCACTTTCTTTTTCTTCACAGACAAGCTTTTGTATGTGCTATTTGTCAAATGAATGACTTGTAAATTCCCTTCCTTGCCCTCCAAAAAGCCCCCAGATCCCATACAAACAAACTCAACAGCCACGTACATTAATTAATGGAGAAAATATGTAATAGTTCCTGTGAATTTTTTGAAGAGATAAGTAGTCTCGTCTTGTAGCATGTCCTTGAAGACAGGGAGTAGGAAAAGCATTTTATGACTTTGGAATTTTCTTAAACTGCCTACTCTAAAATGAAACAAACATCTTGGAAGTCGAGCCTAGGCTGCACATGCATGGTCAGAACACAAGCCAGGCACGGCAAAGCAGCATTTGCATTAGGCGTTCATTTTTTGCTGGTGTGTAAAACTCCTTCAGCCCCACATTCTGTTCCTTTGCTTCAGCTAATGATTCTTACCTGACTCCTTTAATTGGAAGGTGGAAGTCCCTTCCTGTACATGCCACACAACATGTCAAGTTATACACAAGTCACCTCCATTAGTGCCAGTGGGTGGGGGAAAGCACAAAGGGAAAATATAACAACAATTCTGCTCAAGCCTTTGAAGTGTTAGACGATCAATCTGTCTGCTTGAGTCTGATTCTGAATCCCTCTTTAAAATGCATCGAATGTTTGAGCCTGAAGTTCCGTCCTGACAGCATCTGTGAGTCTCTGTGGAGACATCTGCTCCGCAGTTTCACAGACGCTCTCTGTGTTCACATGAGAAGGGTTTGATCCAAAGGCCTAGCCGGAGTGAGACTGTGTGGAGTTGAACTAGACAGACAGTTTTAGCAGGGTCCTGTGGAGTCTCAGTAGCAAAGACCCTGTGGAGCTGGAGTATGTGTTATGTAGCAAGGGCCAGAGGTTTTTATTCTGCCTTTCAACCAGACTGTTCTCCACCAAGACCAAAATAGCTACAGGGACATTTGTTGGGGAGAGGGGAAGCGGAGTGCCACAGCCTCTTGAATGCTTTTAATGCCAGACTTGTACACCATGTCAACAACAATGATTAAAACGAAACTCCAAGTGTTTATTATTGGAGAGCTAGGAGCATTTGGGTTTCCTCAAAGTAAGAATGGCAAATAATTCTGAAGTGTTAGAAGAACTGCTTTCCTTCCACTGTGGCTGTGTGGTTGCTACACTGTTCTTGGCTGTTATCTCACAATTAATGTGAGAAGTAAACCAGAATTGCTTTTTCATCTTGTTCAAGCTTACATACACCATAGACTTTAGTACTCAATGGCCAGGAATTGCCTTTTACTATGCTGTATGTATGTAGCTCCCTTAAAAGAGAGATTGTAAAAAGTTCATGTTATGACTTAGCACCATATAGATTTTCCAATAGCTTTCCTGGACAGTCTGCAGTGTCAGTAGCTTTTCCATCACAATGGTCCCAGAGACCATTTTAGGCAAGTAGTACTCTGTAGCTGTGGGTTTTAGCAACAGCTTCAGTAATTGTACTGTTTTCACAAATGCCAGCAGCACATTAAAAATAGGCTGGGGCCATCTTTAAGGGTTATGAAATAATCTGAATTCACTCCTTGTGAAATTAAATCTGAAGTAGTTCAGACCTATGGGTGGAACTGTAAGCAGTCTTCTGAGATAGCATCTTGCTTTATAGGGCAGCCTTCTATTTACTGCATCACACAGCAAGATAATAATTTGCTGATCTGTCATTAGTGCCATCAATTTAAAAAAAAAAGCAAACCTCTTGCGTGTTTTCTTTGCCTTAGGAATCATGGTTCACAAATCCAACAAACCAGTGGCATTAAACTGTTAGCAGTAAACAAGATGCAAATTTTTATGGATCATGTATTTGAAAGAATATTTGTTGACCAAATTCGTAACTCCTTTAGCCTTTCATTTTATCATGCATTAGGATCTGAAATCACTTGGTGAATTGATGAATTATTTCTTCACTAGATGCTTACTGGATAGGTAGCAAACTCAGGAAAATTGTTTTGCTTCATATTTTTAGTGGTGGCCAGAGCTGTAACCCAAATGAGGTGGGACATTTGGTAGCCTCCGCATTCTTCTGTCTATACCTGCAAATCACTATCTGGTCTCTGCTACTGTCAGAAAATGGGACGGGAGGGTGTGTCTTCTGAAATTAGGATCAAGGGAAACAGCAATCAAAATCAAATAAATAAAATCTATGGTAGGAATAGGTCTCAAAAAATTGGGAGAGAGAGTTTTCGTTTTTATTTTCAGAAGGCAAGCAGTTTAAAAATGCCCTTAGTTTTCCCTCAGTTTCTGCAGCATGGTTGCATGTACTGCTGCTGGGCTTTTGGTCTTATGCTGCCCATGTCCAAACTTTTCCCCACATGACAATGGTTGCTGCCTTTTTATTTTGCGCACTAACGAGCAAAATGGTTGGTGGACTTATTCCAACTCCAGGCTGATGATGCACTAAAACTGATGCCTTAGACTGAGCTGGTTTTTTCCATTGCCTGGTCCTACTGAACTGGGAACACCACAAACATGTTCAGGAGATCAGCTATTGGTGAGTGTTGCCATATAAAGCAGAAGTCTTCCTCAGTGTCAAGCACAGCAACACATAGCATAGTATTTGAGGGGGAAAATGCAATCCTCTCTGTAATGTTAATTTGGAAGCTATTAATTGTAAGTAAGGGTGCTTCCTCTTCATAAACGTGCCCTACCATTAGGTACCGCTGCAGCAGCAGTCAGTTCTGCACAGCCAATCTCCTCCCCCAAACAGCTACAAACCACAAACAAAAGCAAAGTTTTTTGAAGCCCTGATTTCCTTCGAGACTTACTGTTCACAGATCCTAGCAGAAGTTTTGGCACATCCTGAGCCCCAGTCAGGATGACTGGAGTCAAGCAGATTGCAGGTTTGAAGGAATACATCGCCTCCTCCAAAAGGCACACCGTTGGGAGAGCCGACAGCCCTCAGTCTGCTGCCAAAGCGAGGGCTCTGCGAGCCACTCTAACGGCCATTCTTCTGGTTAACATGGACAGCAGATTTTCATTTTATTCTCTTTTTTTTTCCTGACACACAGAAATGTCTACTTATTCCATTTGGGAAACGGGTATAATCCATAGAACTCAGTGCACATAAGCCAGATGGCAGATCTGAGTAAGTTGTGACCAAAAACTTTTGAACTTTAGCCCAGTTCCACACCAGTGGAAGATGTGTCCCTAGTGAATCTGGTATCTGTGCTCATCGGCATAGCTAAGAAGGGCACAAATAAGTCCTGTGCAAATAATTATGTTGGATCAGTTTATGCCTAACATTTATATATACCCGCCTAATTGAATTGAGTGTCTAATCCCAGGGTTCATTATCTATTTCCCTATCTAAGTTTTTTTTCCTATTTATGTTTAGCACCCAGCTGTCCCCTCCTCCAAATGGTCACCCGTTGCCCCGTAAAAGACTTCGCATCAGCCTCCCAAACCTGTATCATGGTGCAGCAATTTTCTCAGTAAGGGGGCATTGGGAGCTGGGCCTGTCCCTGATGCTGGATGAAAGTAGTTAGGAGGAAAACCGCATGAAAGTGTGAAAGATAGAGCACATTGTTCTCGAAGCCCTCCTTGACAGTTCTGCCGGAGAGAGTTTAGCGTGATACTCAGTCAGGACATGGCATTGCTGCCTTTTGTAGTAATCAGAATAAAGCAATAAAAAGATCAGTTAAAATGCTTGCTGGAAGTTATTGATAGAAAAATTCTTTCTGCACGAAAGATTATAAACAGAGCTTTATCTGAGGATGGATTTGTTTTAATTTGGCATTGATGTATTTGATACCTGGTAGGATCAAAGAAAAGGGAATCAAAGAGCGAAATACAAGCAGAACTGCTTCTCTGAATATTGGCCTCTTTTATAGATATAAAATCTCAGGACTAGAGTGTTCAAATTTATTTGTACTGATGTTTGTTTAAAGATCAATATTAAATAAATTGGTCTGGAAGCTATAGTCATAAAGCAGCTGTCGGACTAATGTAATCCCACAATGCTATTTTGTCTACTGCATGAAACCTGGTTAGCTGTGTACTTCTAATAACATGTGGTTATCTAGTGAAAAAGAAAATAGCTGAACTGGATTCAGTGTACTTGGATTAACTACATATACGTCCATATATTTGAAAATTCAGCTTGCTGATCAGATTGTAAATCAAGGCTAACTTTCAGATTTTCATGATAAATTCCAACTTGAATTTAAATAGTTGCAGAAAGAATTTTATGCTGTTCACGTTGAAAGTAGTGAGGAGAGATATAATTGTAAATCTGCCTGGTTTGGCTTTGAATGTGTAATAAATCTCCAGTGTCTAAATACATACAGTTTATGTGTTTGATAGTAAACACAGAGTTCTTCGTGGCCATTCTTCTGTGATTCTGTTGACAATTTTCAGGGATTTTCTCTGTGATTTCCCTCAATGAAAACAAGAAGAAAGGAAATATTTCAAAATGTAGGGCTGCTTTGCATTATGAGAGTCACATGAAGGACCTCTGACAAGCCTAAGATTTCTATGTGTTTGAGAGGCTGTCAAAAACGCTCTGAGCCAAAAAACAGGATTTGTTTGTACAACGTAAACCAGTTTATCTAAAGGTCTGAGAGACACCTGAAAGCTTTGGATAAGCAGTTTTGGATGAAGCCAGCAGCTTTTTAGAAGGGCCTGCCCCTCAGGTTCCCCAGACTGGTCAGGGCTGAAAAGGCAACTGGTGCCTCTTCACCATGCTGAGATTTTGGGAGCCTGTAACATGGCCCTGTTGACTTTGCCTGTCCGCACAAAAGCTCCCCAGAATCCAGGGCACTGAGTTTCAGAGGTCAGTTAGCTAGAAGCACCCCAACTTCTTTTCCCATTTAGCACCCAGATGTCCCAGTACAGCCTTGTAAAGTCTCCTACCCTTGAAAGCCAGCATCAGCCTCACCCACTGGTACTGCACCTAAGCCCCCCGCCAATGACGCACAGAGGCAGGGAGAGGAGGTTTGCCTTTTCTCTACAGCCCGTGCTTTTCCAATCCATCAACCATACCTGCGTGGCTTTAACACCATTTTCATAAGTAGAGTTGAACAGCGGACACTGTAAGTAATAAATGTCTTCTCCAATGTGTATTCAAGGGGGAACTGCCGGTATCTTGAAAGTTTCAACACCCTTATCTCAGCCACGTCGTGAGTGTATGGATGTGTCATCTCAGTGTTTCAGTGTTAACAAGTGGATGACTTCTGTGTCAGGATCACGATGTTTGCCCTCCTACACCACAAACTCGGCTGTATTTATGCACTCTAATCCAGCTTTACTGGGTGTATAGACACACGTGTGCATACAAATATTAGGATTCGGTGGAGTGAACGTCCGTAGGTGTAAAAAAGGACCTTTGTTCAGAGACACACCCTGAGGCACATTTGCAATCTGAAAAGCCATTTGAATTTAATTGTAAAAGAAGATGTGGTATGAATAAAATTATTTTTCAGCAACTGCAGCATATTTAAATCTTCCTGCCTCCTGAAGGGATTTTTACAGTAATTCCCACTGGCCAGGAGACCATTGCTCAATTGCTCACAGCTTTGGGGAAGCTGACCAACCCATCCTTACTGTTTTTTCTCAGCTTTCCTAGTGATTCTGTCTGTCTTCTTGGGTGAATCACTTAATTGCAGTGAACTGTAGTTGCCCACAACATTAAAATGGGGACAGTGGTACTTTCCCTTGGTAGGTAAAGCATTTTGGGAATTCTGTGTGAATATGGCTTTTGCAGATTGTTTTGTGTGATCACGATAAAAAACTCTACTGCACTGAAAATATGATGAGAGGGCGTAGTATCCAGGCATGTCTGGGGGGGAAAACATGCATAAAGAAGAGCCCCAGATGACAATACAGCCACCTGCAGCCCTGTACCAGGCATGCTCTGAAACAGCAGAATCCTGTCACTGTTGCTTTAACATCATGATCTGCAGATGTCCAGCTGTATTCTGCAATTTATATATTGCTTACGTAGCAGTGTCTACATATCTGTAATCATATATCTACAGATAGCAGAACCTTTTGTTTCTCGTCTTTTTTAGAGATAAATTTTAGTGCAATACAGGTGGGACATTACCCCAGTGTATTTCTCCCCTTTGGAAATTCAGGAAGGATGCTAGGTTTATAACCAGGGTCATAATCAAGAAAGGGCTTAACATGGGGAGTAGGGTAAATTGGAGGTAAAGGAGAGAATCTTTCCTTCTCATGAAATAAATTTTGTAATGTAATTTAACTGCAGGTTCTACAGCAAGGAGCAAAATCCATTTTCCAACTATTTAGGACTTTTAGTCTCTAGAAGCCTCAACCATGTAAATGAGGGAACCTGTTTACTAACATAGTGTGATGCTGCCACTCTGGCATGTTTTAAATGCCGTGAAATGAGAACAGATAGGCTATGAATTTGTAGATGTATAACTGCATACTATATGTATAGTTCTAATTTTTGTAACAAAGACATAAAACTTAAAACAGAAATGTGGCTGATTGTGCTGAATTATTACTCCAAGATAGATTCATCAAATCTCCCAGCTGTATAAGACAGGGCTTACTAATGAAGTTCCCTATCAAAAAGAAAAGCCTAATTTTGATTTGGCTTAGGTAATGAACTTCTTTTTCCTGGTGTGATTATCTGCATGGGGTGGCTAAAAGAGTAGCAAGAGAGAGTGCGCTCACAGAAGCATTATGCAAAATGTCTTTTGTCTCTTTTTGCTGGGATATATTAAATTTTCAATGTAGTCTATGTAATATAAAATTATGATAATGACTTTTGGCCCACTGTGAAGGCAGCTTGCTGGTCCTGAGCATGTGTGTCTGGCTTGAGCACTAGGATACACTGTGGGAGTTGCCTTTTCTATTAACAAACCTCTAGATACCTAATGATGAATTTTCTTTCACCAAATGTTCTCCTTTTGTCTAAAATACAAGCATTTTCTAAATTGCTTTTGAGAAAAACAAGAGAGGCAGAGAGGTCTATGGCACTGACAAGGGATATTGAAACAAAGCAAGGAATTCAGTTAGCATCATTCTTGTAATTATAAGCCAACCAAAAGGTTGTTTCATGTAATAGTGAAAATATTTACTACTTTATTGAAATAAATGATGGCATTACATTAGTGAAGGAACAAATCGAGCAATTTGCTCATAAAATGTCAGTGCAAGTTCAGTAGCATGAAACTTGACAGTTGAATTTATTGCAGGTAATTGTAGCAACTTTCGCTACCCATAGTCTCTTCAGTAATTGTGAAATCTTTCTCCTCTTCCACCCTTTTTTCCCATTCCTCATCAAAAAAAGGCCAAGCAATGAAAAAAAGACTCGTAGGTGTTCTTTTTTTATTATAATTTATTAAACAAGGCATAAAGTAAAAAAATAATGTATTTTAAATAGGAGGAGCATTTTATAAGCTGAGTATAGTCCATAGTCATCTTGGAAAATCTTTTTGCTATGTGAAAAAGTACATTAGCAGCTTAACATACAAATTCTGTGTTTTTCTACATTTCTATATTTTTTCCTTATTGTCAAAGACACTGCGACAGAACTCGGAAGTCCACACCAAGTCGTGCTTCCTACCTGAAATAACGGTTGGCCCCATGTGACATCACTATTACATTTGTTATCATGGTGTCATACTCAGGGGATTAAAATTTCAAGGGAGGAATAAGGTGCAGCAGTCCATTAGTTGACTGGACCATTTTCAGTCTGTTGCCATTAGCAAGAAAAGAAATGTAATTAAACATATACCGAAAATACAGGTCTGATCCCGCCACCCAAATGTCCTTGTCTGCGCACAGAGGACTATGCTTTGGTGGATCTCCTCTCAGAGGAGAACTGCAGGATCTGGCTCATATTGTTCAGGCCTGTCATATTATTAAGGCGATTATTTTTCAAAGTTTCCCAGGAGAGCTGAGCTGCCCCCTGAGGCAGCTCCAGCCGGTAGCTTTCTGTGGCATGTGTCAGGGAAAGGGCAGTGCTGCGGGTATTTACATACCTGATGATCACAACAGAATTATCTCTGCTGTGTGCCTGTTTGCATGTAGTTGCTTTTAATTTGGTAAAACAGGTTAGTTACCAAGAAACCGCTTAGCTTTTGCAGAATATTTAGGATTGCTTTATATCAAAATCTGAGGCAAAAAGATGAAGTAGAACACGGTGGAATAATAAAAATAAAAGCCTCATTTTTAATTTTCTGATACTACAAAGAGCTAACATAACCTTTAGCGGATTTAGAGCAAATCTCTCCAGAAATGGAATCAAGCCTTCTTCTCTTCTTCTACGTAAAGAATGTATTGTAGGTTCTGCATTAAATAAAAGCTCTGTGAATATCCGAGAACACATTAGTAGGTCTAAAGGTTGGGAATGTGTGCAATTAATTAATTAAATTATTACACAATGTAGCTGGTAGCAGTGTAAGCCTGGGCTCCTTTGACCCTCCTCTCTCCTTAGCCCTTACTGCTATAAATGAAGACATATAGGAATGATGCCTGTCTCTTGCTGGCATTAGTTTTAGGTTTCCCGGTGATACACATAATCAGACTCTTTTCTCCTACATCTGTAAATGTCCTACCTTTCGGCGGTACAGAAAACCTCTCAGCGTCTGGCGTTTCTTTGTAGCTGCCAGTAATCTCTGACTGTAATCTTTATTAAATCAGTCCTCTAGTCGCTGTGAAAACCATTTCCTTACTATGTATAGCTATTTAGATTTCATTTAAAAATAAATAATAAAACCTTCTGAGACATATGGCATTATACCACAGGTGTCATGCCCTTCGAGGCTGCCTTGTGCATAGCAATGGCTGCGGATCGATGAGAGAGCTTGAAGGCTCTAAGAAATGAGTCTGCTGAAAGTTCGAAGGGTGGAAGTCTCCAGTATGTAATGAGGTTATGTCTGTGCTGCGCTCGCTTTCCTACCAGTCGGGAGGCAATGTACTGCTCTGCTCGCGTGGCCAAAAAATATTGTTCTTTTGGTCACTACCCAAGCTTCCATATGTTACGGCTTTTTTTTTTTTTTTTAGATGCAGCACTTAGGTAAATGCTGAATGGATCAAACTACATGAGGTTATGTTCCAATGGCAGAAAGAACAATTCTTGGCAGCCACGTTCAGTGTTTTTATCCTTAATTCTGCATCTGTGTTTTATCAGCTGAAGCAGACAGCAGCAGATGCGCAGAAACTTCTCTGCGTAAGGACTTTAGGAAAGTAAAACTGGTCATTTTAAGAGCAAATGGCTGTGCTGCAGTCGGAGCACCCTGGAAATGGCAAAGTGTTTAAAATGTTTTGATCTGGTGGTGTCTCATTTATACAAGAAATTGTGATTTCAGTCTGATTATTTTCTAATCCAATGGACACCTTTTGGTCTTCAAAGCCCCTTTTTCTTTGGTTTTTTTTTCTTTTCTTCACTTCTTGATCAGTTTAGTTTACTATGAGATTGACTCAGTAGTTTTAGATCATGCTTATTGCTTGGTCACAGATGGTTGCACAGCAAATGTATCCATTTCACTTGCTTCTTCATATAGAGGTGGTGAGATCTATGTAATATGCTTTGCCTTTTCAGAATGCAGAGCTTTGAGTCATTCTTAGCATTTATTTGTGTAAGGAGATTTCACAGTAGAGTGGGAGGCTTTTGCCCCATTAACATTTGGTACATGTGCTCACCAAACAGATACCTGGTTTTTTTCCTCCGAGTGGGATATTTTGCAGGAGATTCAGGTCTGCAAAGCTCTGTTCAAATCCTCTGGCTGGGGCACCACTGTATTTGTATTAATGTATCTCCTGTTCTTGTGAGTAAATGGCTGGCATTCTGGTTTTGTTGGTCTGCCAGCCAAACTATGAAGTGGTAATTGAGTCTGGTTTAAAGTGGAATGCTTTAGACAGTGCTTTAATTGTACTTGAGCCAATTCCATAAATATACACTCCAGTATTAAGTTATTTTCAGCTATAAGCACTTACGCATAAACCATTTGTATTGTGTTTAGTAAGTTTGCTTCACTTGTCTTTAAAAAAAAAATATTTTCTAGAACTCCTTCCTCCCTCTCACATGCTTTTAAATTACAAAGCAGGTGCACGTTTTTAAAACTGATCTCGTTGTTCTTGTGAAAATGGTCCTGTCCCTCTCTGCTCCCTCCATCCATGTGTGGAAAACATCGCATTTATTATCACACCCAGTTTTATGCATCTTCCAGATGATTTAACTGAACCGATGCTATGGAGGATATGCTGACTGGCACTTTTCCCATGCTTAATGTGTTAACAAAAGCCAATAGTGTCAGTTTTAACAGTTTTAGTTAAATTCCCATGACACTCTTAACAAACGTTGAAACCTCTGCCATGTCTTACCCTGACAGATTCCCTGCCGTCATTGCACACTTAAAATAAATGTCATCCCCAATCAAAAAGTTCACATTTTTTCTGACAATATAATTTGTTACTTTGTTCCTGTTTTATCTCTTTCTTCGGCACAATAATCCGAGAATGCATATGTTACTTCTTTGAAGTGTTTTGTGCCATCTTTTATTGTTAGACCTAGAAGCACAGAAGCAAGCAATGGAAATAGCCCCTTCATTTGACTCGGTACAAAAGGATGTTTTCTTCAAGGGGCATGTGGAATATGAATTGTGCCTCCTATGGCTAAGTGAGAGTAACCCGACATGTCTGGAAATGTGCTCAGTGGCAGTGCGTACCCACCGCATGTGTAACACAGAGCGAGCTGTTAGTAGCGAGTTCCACGCGCTTGGCGTGATGCTTTTCGCGCAAGTATCACCCCATCTTTTTCCCCTATGGGTTTCACCACCTTTCCTCTTTCAAAGACAGTTTTTGCAGTGGGTAGAGGAGAGAGAACCCTACAGAATGGTATACTCTCTATAGGCTACCCTTGGCTATATATTAGAGCTTTGAATTGGCTGGAATATTCTACCTGTGAGCGCACGTATTTATGCAAAGAGAAGCCCCTTTGTGAGCAGCAGCGTCTCTTTGATCTAACCTATGCAAGCCATTATGGCGAGATAGTAGGCAGAGTTTTTTTAATTATTGCATTATAGGTACAATTGGCACCTCTCTCTTTTCCTCCCTCCCTCCCTCTCGCCGTGTCTGTCGCGCGCTCAGAGACGGAGCGAGGTGGCTTTCACAGCAGCTGGTTAATTTCCCTGGCTTCACACTACTGTTTAATGATCCGTTCCTCCTGTGCCACCTCTCTCATCTACTGAAAGATAGGTACAAATTGTACCTATAAAAATTATAATACAACTCTGGATTATCTTTGTTTTTCAAATTGTGATCATCTGAATTGAGGTTTAATATTCTTTCCTTTCACAGTTCTTTAGAAATAGCCAAGAATAAATCACTACATCCTACACAGAGCATTTTGGTGTAAAGATTTTACATTTGGGGCATTTGGCAGCCTTTCATATGGTTGGTTGTTTTTGAAGGTGGAAGATAAATCCCATGGAGATATCATCCAAACAACCGTATGGCCACTGAGCCAGCCTGCAAACCATTGCAAATGGCCAGATATGCTGGCAGGTCTGGCTTTCAGACTGCATCTGTCTCTGGGCACCTCAGAAGACCTGGTAGCACTTGGCTCTGCTTGAAAGAGGTGGGTAACAAATAGCTGTGCAGGAATGACACAGGAAGAGTTAATCCTTCCTCGGGGCAGAGGGATCAACGGAAACATTTCTTAAAGTCCCTCCCAGGGTTATGATCCTATCAGTGGTGGGTAATAGGAAGGGGAAAGTGTCACCCATACCTAATGAATTGCTGTCTTATCTCTGGGAGTGGTCCTGTAAGATCAGGAATGACATATTTTAGCAGAGAACCAGAGGGAAGTTTACACCACTAGTCACCCTTTGTTTTGTTCCTTCCAGGGCTAAGCTTCACTCCCTAGGAGATGCTAGTCCCTTGCTTTTGAAGAATGCTCAAAAATGTGTTTAAAATTTCTCAACATATGGAAGAGTCTGTGATTTTTGTGAATTTATTTTTTTATTTTTTTATCCAGTCTCTTAACTGGAGGACATCAGGACCAGGTCCAATAACCAAATAAATCTGTTGCGGCACAAAAGCAGGGTAAATGTTGGGACTGTGTTAAAAGGATATCCAAAATAAATAATCTCAGGGGAAAAAAATCATCAACCCCAAACAAAAAGAAAACAGAAGAGTGTCAGTGCAGTTAAAGAAAGGTTGCACATTTCAAACTGCAGATTTTAATTCAGTGGGAAGCCTTCTCTTGAGTATTACGACAGAGTTTAAAGGGACCTCCATAATGATTGATATTCAGTAGATTTTCATGTGTTTTCAAAGTTTCTTTCTTAAAGGAAAGCCATTCACATGCCTGATTAGTAAGCAGAGAGCAACCCTCCTTAAAAGCTGTGCTAGGAAGCTGGGGAATTTGCGTAATTTAGAGAAACGTGTTGGACAGAGGGGTTTGGAAGTGAAGGTATACTGTCTTCCTAGGAGGAATGTACTAGAGACTCCTCATTCTGAATAATAGGTACTGTATCTTCTGTTAAAAATACTGAATCACAGTTTGGTGAATTTAGACACTGGGTTTGAAGTCCTCTTCTAGCTAGCATGTTTGAATCCATTCCTAAATGCCACTTCTGCAAGCAAAGCAAATGGAGAAGAAATTTCAGGCACGTAACCCAAGAAGTGCTTTCAGTAGAAATGAAACTGGTTTTAGGTGTAACAGCCATCACAGTTGACAGAAGGCAAGACAGGAGAGGGATAGTAGAGAAAGAAGTTGAAAGGGAGCCAGAACCAACACAATTAGCTATAAAGCAACTGATGGTGGGAACCAATTTCACAGGATTTGTTATCCCATCCTGAGTTTCGTACTTGTCCTTCTCAGTTTCCTAGGGAAGATCTCACATCAGAGACTCCCCCCACCCCCATCTTCTTTTTGCATTGTAAGGGTAAGATAAAACCAGGTACAACTCATGCCTGGTGACCTCTCCTCTCAAGGTGCCCTACTCTGCATCCTCCTGCCATGAGAGCCAAGAACATTTCAGTTCTTCTGTTCCCCCCACAGCCTCCACAATATGTATCCCTGATTTCCTCTTTCAGAGCTGCACAGTGCAAAAGGAGGAGTTTCTCTGTGCAACTGTTTCAGCTTGTAGGATGACTATTTTAAGTGGGCAAGCATTCTGCTACTGATCTCAAAGTTGGGACGTGCCATTGGCATCAGGATAGAGCTTAAAAATGTCTCCTTTCCTCTTGGCCTGTGTGCATAAGCAGCACATACCTGCCCTGCTAATCAGTAAAGCCAAAAGCAGAATGCTTAATGAAAGCATTGTAGAGCTAGGAAGACCCTCTGTAATCCAACCACACGAACAATGCTAGGATAAAGTTTGTTTGACTGGAACATTTATCAAGGGGTTGCAAATGATAGACACATACAAAATCCACCCTTAAAAAGTAGTAGCCAGGAAAAAGAGAGAGAATCACTGAATACATTTTTCACTGTGAATTGTTTCCCAGGTTCTGCTTGAAATTCAGGTTGTTTGTTTATAATCTGCAATCCTTTTGGAAATTGCTTTGAAGAAAGCTTAATGATTGGAGATTATTGTAAAGCCAGTTTTCCATGAATACCACTTTAAGTGTTTGTGGCATTCATAGGTCATCTTTGTTTTGTGACCTTCCACCACAACTAGGTGGTGTTCCAAAATCAGACATAGGCTGTGACTTACGTTCTTTAGCATTAGATGGCTATTCCAAGAGCACACAGACCAATAGACACTCTGTGGTCTGTTCTGCCTCTGCAGAGGTATGAATCTTTGGAATAACTCCATTTCCACATACTGTAGTTCCTCTAGTTCTTGTTCAGACACCATTCAAATGCTTTCACATTGACCAGCAAATTGCCACAGCCTCAGATGAGCGTTCGGCAACATCAGTGTCTGTTTCCTGTGCTTTCCTATCTGTTTTGAGCTGTGAATGTGTCTACACTTGGGTAAGAAACCTTCTTCACAGTTTCAGTGGGCTTATGGTTGCAGCATATCAGTACAGTGTATCTTGCGTCTGATCAGCCATACACATGCTGTCTTGCAGCCACTTCTGGTGTGTGATACAGCAATCTCAGCAAGCACGCATGGCTTGCTAAGATTTTTCTAGAAGAGTGTCCCAGCTTCTTTGTGTTTACTTATCTTTCTCAGGCTCGACTTGCCTTTTCTTTTTGAAAAAAGTGATGATTTTCAATGATGTTGGCAACATGTGCTGGGGATGCTTTAATGGATATAGAAAATAACATGGTGTGTGTTTCTTTTTCCAAATGTCAGCAATTTATGGTTATCTGTTATCAGTGTAATGGTATTTTCAGTATTCCATCAGTCTAACTTTTCTCATCAGTATGATAACATAATTGCATATAGATCCTGCTATACAGACAAAGATGTGCAAAGGCACATAGATACATGTTGTCTATAAACAGCACCATACAGAACATATATTACAGAAGTTAAACAGAAGTAATTTTCAACCTATTGACTTGACTGCAAGAGAGGCACATCAGCTCAGATACCCAGCTCCTGCTTCTAAGGCCATGTTCCAACCAAAATTACCAGTAAGTGGTCTGGAAAGGGAAAATATCCTAGCACCCATAACAATTTATTTTGAAAATCCCGGCTGCTGTTCTTTTTTCCCTTCTTTTTTTTTTTTTTTTTTTTTTTTTTTTTTTTTTCCTGATGAATGCTCTGTGTTTTTGGTTTTCAAGCAGCAGGAAGGAAAAAGATCTCCCTTAATTTGCCGTGACTTTTTCCTGAGTAACTCTAATGCATTGTATCCTGTGAAATCTATTAAAACCCTTCACACTTTCAAAAAAAGAATGTGGAGAAGTTCATTCACTCTATAGAGAATGGTTTTAACTAAGCTGATATATATATACACACATACATGTGTACATATATGTATATACACATAGATATATTTACTTTGTAGAGCAAATATACATCTGTACATTACTTTTTAAAAGTGTTAAGTTTTTAATAGAGAGATAAATTAAAAAAAAACAAGAAAAAAAGAAAATAAAATATAGATAATATTTCGATACAGAACTGAAAGAATAACCTGGCAGAAACGGTCTTTTCGAGTCAGAAGTTGCCTTTGCCCTCAACAACTCTGCCACTCCGCTGTAAAACAGGGAGCACGCTTTCCCTCCACCTTTCCATCAGCTCTGCAATCAGCCAGGCCCTGTGGGGAGGGAGGGGGGGCTCCCTACTGTATCTTCCTTCATCAGCATGGCATCTCTCAAGGGGCCCGCACCGAATCTGTTAAGATTAGCTGTGTTCCACATTAGTGACAGGAGCTGCCTGTCTCTCTCAGGAGTACACGGTGGCATGGTACTGCTTCCTGTTTGAGCAAAATCAAGGCTTTAATTGCAGGGAATTTTTTTTCATTACCTGTTAATTGATAAATCATGCTTGCAGGTCTGTGAAACGAGCCACATTGTGAGCAGTCTTCCAGGTTTCTCTTCTTCCTCCCTCAGAACCAGGACATCTCCAACACTAGGAGTAGAGCGCTGGTGGCAGGGAAAAACCTCCATCCCTCAGCACCCCCATGAGCAGCTCTTAAAGCAGGTGCTGATGTAGGTCCTCAAGTGGTAGAGCTTCAGCTGGGAGACTTTACACCACCCCCTTTCCATCCTGGGGTAACAGCAAAGGTGCGTGTTGCAGCCCTGCTTCCCAGGCTTATTCTCAGCTGCCTGGATTTTGAGCAGACCACAGGCTGCTGTAGCTTGGCACAGGCTTGGCTAGAGACAGCAGCAGAACTGGAAGAGTGAAAGGTGAATTTTAAGTCACCTTCATGCACCTGCATGGGTACATGCAGCTGTGTGCACACAGACGCAGCTTCTTTTGTGCATGTTAGCCACAGCTATGGATCAGGCCTTTGATCTAAAATCAACAACAAAAAAATGAGTTGGGCATTAAAGTCACCATCTTCAGGAGGCACATAAAACATGCATTTTTTTAAGATCTCTTTTGTCATTTCTCTCCTTTTATTCTTGCTTCTGTTGCAAGTAGCAAGAGGCCACCGTCTTGGGAGGAACAGTAAAAATCCTGAGTATAGTGAAATAATTTAGCTGATAATTCCCCACTGTATAATTTTCTACGCTTCCTGCTAGCTGACCTTGTGGGCTCCTGTCAGGTTGCTAAGGGAAATCCAGCAGGACTCCTGCTCTGCTCCTCTACTTTTAAAAAAGTATTACAGGAAATGGAGGCATGTTTATGTCAGCTTAGTTATGTGCGTATTTGATCAAGTGGCATTCTCTAACCCTTTTCCTTGCTTTTTTTTGCTTTTTTAAAAATGGGATGATAGCTCTGTAGAGAGGAGCTGTTCCTTAGCTAATCACTTGGCATTTTGAACATGAGAGGCATCACCAAAAAAGTAGGCAGCAGGCGCGTGTGCATGCGTGTGTGCAGGAAAGGTAAAGAGCATAACTGGGGTGTTTGAGGAAACTGGTGGAATTGTGTCCGAGACTTCCTGTGTCTGGTGTCTTTATACAAAGGTAGGTGCATTGTCTGCACTAAACAACAGTAATAATGAGGGATGGGAGCATTAAGATTACCGTTGCCAGGTCATACCACCTTGGTAGTGTGAGCACAGCTGTTAAGATCTCCTAGACATTTGATGACTTGTGCACAAATGAGCTGACGTTCCCATTCCGATTTTCGGCAGACAAATGTTCCCCACAAAACCACATCTGCCGTGGGTGGTGCTTGCATTGACTGTAGCACAGCAGAGAGGACACAGGCTGACTGCACAGAAATAGCTCTAGGTAACAAGGAGATAGCTCTGCACTGCTTCTAGGTGGTCCCTCTCAGGACCGAGGAGGCTTGGATGGGAACCACGGGCAGGAGGCTAGCACTGCTGCTGCCTGTGCTGTGCCTGGTGTGCAGAGAAATTGAAAATGTTGCTCGCCAGGGCTATCAATCTGGCACCTTTGACATCCCCCAAGAATAAATGAATCCGTTGGAATGGATTTGGCTCATATTGCAGTTTTTACTGCCACGGTAGCTGTAAAAATAAAACTTCAGAGCTAGGCTGTGCTGTGGTGCCATGATGTGCCCAGGTTTGGAATTTCATGTTCTGGGGTTTGAGCTAGGTTCTTTTTATTTGTTAGCATCCTTTAGATTTTCCAACTTGTAATGGCAGAGGTCCCTTTGGACCTGATGCCAGGCCAGAGAAACCAGGCGCATCTGAGGAACCCAGATTGTCCCTGCGGCCTCTAACCATATTACAGGATATTCAAGGTTACTCATAAGGTGTTTTGGCATGATAGGCACTGCAAGCAGGTGCAGCCGCTGCCTCCACTGTGATTTTCCCTGACCTAGGAAAGTTTCTCTGTGCAACTCATACAGGAAATAACAAACCATTGATTGGTGTCTGACTTGTTTGTAGGTAATTATAGGCCATTGATCTAACCAAGCTGGAGCTATGGCACTGTAAGCTGTGCAGCCCTCATTACCTCTGACCCGGTGACTGCAGCATCAAGTCATTGGAAAACTCATCCAGAAGAGAATCGTACCTTAAGTTTTTGTCTGCTGTAGAAAAAGCAAAGGTGAAATGGTCATTTGTAAGTTTTACTAGGCTGCATGTGATAACTTTGCAGCCTGATGTATAAAAGCGCACGGTATCCTTGGGACAAGTGAGCTTCCTGTATTGTCCTGCTCTTTATAGGCTGGTGGCTTTAGAGGACGAATTGTTTCAGCTGGCTTGCGTTGTGTCTCAGCTGTCACAGGGAGAATGCAGTAATATTTGTGATCAAATGTCACTAGGCTGTGGCATAGAGCTGGGAACATGACACTACTTTGGATCAGATCCTTTTAAAATTCAGCAATAGTAGCAAATTATGTCTGCTATGGATTAAACACAAGCATGTTTTGATCTACATTCAATTGCATGCCCCAGAATTTTTATCAATAAGTCTACTATTTATAGGCATTGATTTTGCAAGGCCCTTAACAGGAGAATAAAAAGGGCCCTCAAGGATCGAACTCGAAAACTATTGCTCTTGCAGAAATCTGGTACTTTATATTAGTGAAGGTGGCAAATCTTTGATCAAAACAGCCTAGACAGTAAGTTGTCACAGAGATTATTTTGGGATGTTTGATGCTTTTAATTAATGTTTTCTTTTGGAAAGAAGTAAACCCTTTAAGTAGTCATGTAAGTTCCTTGTCAGTTTGTCTGTTCTGTTCATCCTCCATACATCCGGTGTCGCAACAATATGCACAGACTGAAGTAGCACTGTATAAATTACAGTTTTTTTCTCCCTCCAGCTTCCCTGCTCTTCTGCATTAAGAGTTTTGGAATCAGAAGAGAAAAAACATAAAATCTGGATTTAGATATTTGTTTCTAAGAAAAAAACCTTCACTCGTTCCTCTTTTTTTGCCAGCACTTTCATTCATAAATAAAGGAAAATATTGTACCTGCCAGGAAGCATTATAAAAGGCACTTTCTTTCTTGTCAACTTCCATTATTTTGTACAGGTTGTGTAAGGGCATTCAGCCTGCTGCATTGGAATATGCAGGGTGTGTTTGCATGGTTTATATTTGCACCCAGTTTTGAATACATTTGATGTTAGCTGTGGATTTTTATGTTTGCTGCAGGATGATATTATACCACAGATGACAGGACAGCAGAATTGCCTTGTAAGTCTAGCTGCTGGGCTGTCATTCTCCGAGTTCAAAGCACAGAGGCGCGTATTTGCAAAACTGACGGTAGATACAGGGCATTCAGTGAGAGACTTTGGAACACGATTTCCAATGGCACCAAGTATAAGCAGCTTCCATGAACGCGACCTCTAACAGAACAGGTCAAGAGGCAAATCCTGCCATCTGACACACTCCACATTGGTAACCATCTTTACCAAAAAAAATTACCAGTTTGTTCTGTCTGGTAATGGGCTGGAGTAGGTGATAGAAGTACCTCTGTGGACCATGAGAGCCTCTGTTTCATATCCACAGAAATACTATACAAACAGGAATGAGCTTTTCTTTTACTACGCACTATTATGTGTATATTTTCCACTGACAGACAGGTGACTGGTTCAGATGGGCATA
Source organism: Haliaeetus leucocephalus (assembly GCF_000737465.1). Taxonomy (NCBI): domain Eukaryota; kingdom Metazoa; phylum Chordata; class Aves; order Accipitriformes; family Accipitridae; genus Haliaeetus; species Haliaeetus leucocephalus. The sequence goes on along the minus strand of NW_010972864.1, from coordinate 2,240,321 downwards.
GACGGTGTAATTTATGCATCCATTTGGCGTGTGCGTGTTCCCAGATCATGGCATTGTCTCCTCTTCTTGCTAGATAAGTTGAAACATTGACAGGCAGTGTGTTCACTTTTTCCTTTTATTACAGTAATTTATAAGATATTTTAGCTAACAGGAGAACGGCCCAAGGGGGCATTCTCATGTTAATTACCAAATGTGGGCTTGTCAAAATCAAATAGCTTCAGGAGTAATGCAAGTAATACCGCATCATTATATTGTTTGGCCCTCAACCCCAATATTAGCTTTTAGAAGAAAGAAAAAAAAAAAGCTTATTTGATTGGGGTTTTAAATTTAAAAAATCCCCAAGTCTGACCCATCAGAGACCAGAAGAGAAATGCAAGGGAGAGCGTATAGCTTAAGACTGAATAGAGTTCAAATAACGCAGTGAGCTTTTAGTATTTTATTTTTTTTAATATTCAGCTAAAAAGAAAAGCACTGACAAAATGTTGATTGCCATTTTCTGACATTTCTTATACAGCTGAAAGTGGTTGCGCCCACTGTAATGTACCATCAGAAAATTCTGCTTCCAACATTGCAGCATAGGGTTTGCAGCTGTTATTGTTTTTCCCTGTGGAACATCAGTAGTGGCCACCCCGTGTCACTTCCTGACAATATCATTGCTCCTACCACGCAATGCCATGCTCCACAAATCACCCATCCCATTCAGGTACTCCAAGGTACTGTCTGTGAGAATCTGCCAACAACTGGGACCAACAGAGAAAATGTGTTCATAAATATATACATTGATACTCATACAAACATTGCTGACACATACTGTCTCATTGTTTCTGAAGCCATCAGCAAGACCAATGGGGTTCCAATGCAGTCATTAACTAGCTTTTATGCTGTATCGTTGAGTTCTGATAACACTTGAGGGTTTGAGATGATCAGTCAATAATTGTGTTTTCTCCTTTATATTGCAATATTGCACAAATCACTTCAGTCCACCCTACAGACTGTCTCTGCTGTTTCAGACACTAGCAAGGAGAACCCTGTCATGCAATCTGCTGATTCCTCAGTGCTGTAAATATGAGCGAGGTGGATAAGGGAGGATATCTTCCTGCTAGGCTGTGCTGCCATTCTGAGGTTTGACATTACTATTTTTATTTAACTGATTTTGTGCTGCCACCATGTTTCATGGCACAAAAGTAGAATAGACTTACTTTACTAAATCTTTAACAAAGCCACATAAATCTTTCCCAGTTCCAGAATGTTACCCAGTCTGAGGCTTGTCCTACAGACTGTTCCACATGAACCCCTCTAATTGCTAATCAGCTTCTTGCAAAACGCCATTTCCAAAAGCAATCAGATTCCAGTCCTGTTGAACCATTTTGGATAACAAAGTCTAAATCTACAAATCCCTAAACAAAACCTCCTGGCATTGGTATTCACCTGGTTCTGCCAGAATAGAGGCAGAGCTGAGCATTTCTGACCACGGTTGTCACTTTTTCTATGAAGAAAAATGCTGTCTCTCAGCTCAAACCAGCTAGGACTTTATAGCTTAAAACCAACAAGTTGAATTTTACCTAGAAGTCAGTAGACAGCCACCGTAGTTCTTCAAGGATTATAGTCTGCAGTTACTGTGTGGTTCTGCAGTGAAACCCCCATAGGTGCAAATATCTTACCTCCAAAGGCAAAGGCAGATAGCATCTTGATCAGCTCATATGCTTGTGAAAATATAAGTCTTCCTGCTAAGCAAAAGTGGTGAGAAGACCTCTTAGTAGTCACTATTACCTGAGTAGCTAATACAGACGATTATTCTCCAAATAAACAGGTTTAGAAGATAAGCCTGAATAATCCTTTGGCCAAAGTACTTCCACATTATTTTCCCATGTTACTTAGAAGCAGAATTATCATGGTTTATTTGGGTGGAGCTTTATCCAGGTGTTTCTCCCCTGTTCATCAATACCTATGAGATGCTTAGGTAAAATACTTTCCCAGTCCAAATCAGAAGAGATGGAGGTTTACAGGTGTGTCTACCCTGGCAGCTGGATATGTTGTGATTCATGTTGCTTTTCTTACATGTCTCCTGGTTCTCCCTTTATATGTTTACAACACTGATGACAAAGCAGAACCTTGCAGTGAAGATCTTGGTGACCTGTCGGGGTGGGGGGAAATCACCCCATGAATCCTCACTCAGAATACCCCAGCATTGAAGGTAAAAGGCATAGGTGGAAACTTTTGGAGCCAAACTCCCTCTCCTCAGGCATTTTTAGGTCATGGGTATCTTACATTGACAGAACAACTGTACTCTGTAGGAGAGACTTGGATTTGACTCTGAGGTTTTATTGTGTGTCCTGTCACTTCTAGAAATTCAGGAAACATCACAGGCTGAAATTCAAGCAGAAAAGACTCATTATTCTGAGAGACTGTTACTCAAAACTTCATGGTGACTCTTGCAAATCGACTCTAACAGGTAGCTATCAAACAACCCTATAGCTCCGTTAGAGCTTGCACAGACACAAGAAATCTATCTGGATCTGACTAGATCCTGAAAATAATTCCTCACAGTCAGAAACACTTGACTCTATCACTTGAAGCAAACAACCTGGATTAACCAGCTTGTTAACCACCTGTTTTCTTTGACTCTTGCACAGTTACAGCAGATTTCAAATGCTCTTTTGCTTGTAATCAATACATTCAGAACTGGGCTTAATCCACTGGCATTTTAGCCATCATCCTTTCTGCTTCGTTAGTTTGAGGTCATCTAAATTGTACAGCATAGCTGATCCTGCCTTAAGGCAGGGGGATGCTCTAGGTGACCTTTTAAGGTCCCTTCCAACGCTGTTTTCAATGAGTCTGTGATATGATCTGTCAAGACAAAATAGATGAGCAGGTACTTACGGGTATTTAGGATATATCTTCATCACTAATATGGTTTGATACCTATACAGTTTTTCTGCTTAAATCCGTAGCAGTCAGTTTTGACTTTTAGAAGGTGCTTTTTAAATGCTGGTGGAAAAATGTCTGTACAACTGTCAGATCCTCAAAAAAAAAAAAAAAAGACAGGGATTGTTGGCACGTAACAAAGGCACATCTCCCACTGTATGGCTGCTCCTACCACACAGCACAGATCAAAAGCGTGGCTAGCTATACAGGGTGAATCATGGGCTATTGGGGACATGTGCATTACTGATGTCTAATAAGAATCCATTGGTGTGGAAACTGGAATAACACAGACTGGTTAGTGAAGATAACTTCAACAGTGCAGTAAGGTGACCTGTACACAAATGCTAGTCACTAGTTCAAGCGTCATATTCATAATGGACATTCTTTATCAAACACAGGCTGGAGCTTGAAGATTTCCTATATTTAAGGCCAAGCATATACATCACGGACTCATTGTGTCCTTGAGCCTCTTTCTTAATTTATGCTGAGCAGTGTTCTCAGCCGTAGTGATTACCAAAGGTAGCTTTGATGGAGACCACAGGAGGGAAATGAAGTCTCTGACAGGGTTCCCATGCAGCCAGTTCACAGTGATGCTGTTGTGTAGAGTCGGCTGTAGACAGCAGGTCAGATACAGACTTCTACAGTCAGCTTACGCAGAAACTCCCTTGCTCTAAAGGATTTAAATGGGAACACTGTCAGGTTTAGTGTTCCTGTTGAGCTCAATTTTCTTGGTGGACTGTAAGTGGAGAGAAAGCCTCAAATGCAGCCCAACCCTAGGTCATTAGGGGCTTTGAAAGATTACAGTCAGGACCTTCAATTGTATCTAGTAATAAACGGGGCATTAGCAGAGTGTGTGGCGCTCACGATGGCTTGTATACCCCAAATACAAAATAATCAAGTATATCACTTAGATGAAAATTTACTTTGGTTGGTTGAAGGAAAGTGGGGAAGGGAGAAGGCAGTGGAAGAAAAACACAGGAAGTTTGTGTTCTTAAGCCACTTAGCAGGCTGAGCTGGCTAATGGGAGGCAGAATCCCCCACTTTAAATGAATAGAGAAAACACAATCGTACATGTATCTACTTGCTGATAGTAGATTTTATATTCAAAATGAGAATTCAACTCCTTGTAAACAAATAGGAGAGAAATATCCATCTGGTATTTATGAAGAGGCATGTTTTATCAGCAGTTTCAGCAGATAACCTAGAGATTTGAGTGGGTTCAAAAAATGGAGCCCCTCTTACCAGCTGAAATGATCTTTTGAAAATCAAGGCACATAAATAAAAAAGGGGACAAGGCAGAAAACCTCACATAACCACTTCTCATACTTTCCATCTTTTGTATCAAAGACTTTCAGTGTTCATTGCTCTCAGTCCAGAAGACTGAGCGCCAACTTACACTAGCACCAGTTTTCAGAATAAGCAATGTAAGTTTTAAAAACATTGAGTGTTTGCAGTTAGTGATTGTGTGCAGCTATAGGTGCAGCAGTATGATGCATTCATGAATTACCACACTCTTGGGCAACGGGGTAAAAGGTATGCTAAGACAACAGGAGCGCAGCAATGAATGTGATATTCAGGTGCTCAAAGTGCACGTGTGTGCAAAGGGAATGAACATTAGTTTACTGCCCTACTGCACGATACCTTTGCGGTTCCAGAAGATGCCTCCATACTGAAATCTATCTTTATCTTTCAGGCTTCCATCATGTTGAAAGTGTAAAATTGTTTGTCCACAAAGTTGTTTTAAGCTGTAATTCTGGTTTGACCCCAGGGACCCTGTGCAACCTTATTTCATGCAGTCCTTGAAATCAACTGATCTTTGTAACAAAGGGTAGTCGCTAAAAAGGATGTTGTAGCGTGAAAGGGGGGGGGTGGGCAGCTGCATTTCTAGGTAGCGCTCAAGTCTCCTCCTTTTGGAGATCCGCGTTTTATTGACCCTGATTCGTTTGTAGAAGAAAAATAAGCAGAACTCCAGAACTTAACATCTTCTTTCAAAACAGGGTTGAAGGAATTGAATGGAGACTGACAGGAGCGCTTAGCACTGTGGATATCTAAATTCTGTCTTGCCAAAGGGTAAATAGAGGACATTCATTTGTTCATCAGCTTCCAAATCTCCTCTCTCTCCCTCCCGAAGGGGGGAGGCAAGAAAAAATAATTTGGAGAAGGGGGTTCTGAATACTTCATATTCTCTTTTGCCCATTTCTAGCAGAGCCAGGCATGAACAATTAAATCTAAGGCTTCCCTGTGGTCTGTGAATAACACAGCACAGTGCTAACCATCAGGGCACAAAAGCAGACAACAAAAGGGGCTTTTTTATTTTTTGTTTACCCTTCAGGACACTGTTTACCTTATCACTGAAGGGGAAGTTATCATCTCATCCCTTTTGGAAATCGTACTGGGTTGATTCTGTACCTCCAGGTATCGGACTGGCTAGTGATGAAGTGGGCATGTCAGCCGGGGGTTAGGGAAGTCATACCGGGAGCTGTTGCGCTCGCTCTCCCATCTCACCCCCTCCGTCTTTCCCTCTGCCTCTTGCTCTTCTCTTGTCAAACCATTTTCTCTCGCTCCCTCTCTCTCTCTTTCAGCCGGAATGATTTTTTTTCCTTCCCCCTCCCCTCTAAATTTACTTCACAGCAGATTGTCTTGTAGTAAATCACCAAAAACCCAAATAGCACTAAAGCATTCTGATACAACATTAGCATTTGCTTAACAAGCACAAGATAAACATTAAACAAAGAACTGCATTTCTTTATTAGAGGCTGCAAGATACATAATCCATGAGCACAAGAAACATGGGACCCAGTGGATATGCAGATGTGTGTTATTTCATTGGCGCTGGGCGGCCTTGTTAGAAAAGGTTTTCATCTGAAGGCTTGGGGGTGGATAGTTGACTGTCCCTGGTGGGGCTGTAACTAGATACGGAGACTGTTGCAAGCTAGGCTGGGCTCCCTGGTGGATGCGCTGATTGGACAGCCCGAGGAAAACTTGGGAAGCATCAGGAAGTGAACTCAATCACCTTGGGGATGAGAGGGGAGAACCAGATGAAGGCATTTGACTTCTTTTGTAACTCCCACTAAGGACAGATTGCCAGTGCGATCCAGCCTCCATAACTGCAAATCAGGCCCTTTCCCCTATGCCGATTTCATTAGAATGGCCAGCATGGTGCAAAGAGGAGGGAGAAAAAAAAGGTTAGACACAGTAATTTTACAGGCAGGCGGGTACAAAAAAAATCTGCATAATTAAGCAGTCAAGGCTGCTAATAGGGGAGTTTATATGCTCTGGGACCAGGCAAGGGCAGCACATATGGATATAGCACTGGATATTAAATCTACGGCATGCAGACTTACTTCAGGGCCCTTAGAGAAAAGGCTAATTATAGAGAGAGGAATTGTGTTTACTGGTCTGTCTTGGGCAAAGATGTTGAGAGAAGTGCAACCAAGTTTTGCAGTTAGACATGAACAGTCTGTTAATAGAGATATCAAAAATATGTGCTTGTGGTTGCTTCATATCTAATCAACAGGAAATCACAGATTCCGAGACCCCCTTCTCCCACTTAAATGAGAAGGGGAAAACACATACATATACATATTCCGGATGCAGGATGTGAATGTGTTCATTATTAAATTGCTGGAATTTAATCTGAACCAAGCTCTTTATCATCAATAAATTATATTTAGCAGTTTACCCTAGTTTAGCCGCTCCTGTTTAAAAATGTCAGTGCTTCTGGGTATAAGCTCCAAGTCAGCATTTAAATATAAATGGATAATATGAATGGAAGTTGCAACGGGCAGGACTGAGCAGTTAGAGAAAGGGTATGTTTATGTAACAAGTCCTGACGTGGTGGACATTAACATTTCATAACGCAGATCAAAGGTATGGAGAAGACCCAAGAGCCCTCAGTCAGAGGCCCCTAGCAACTGTCTAGTATGCTCCATGAGATGATTTCTCCAAATTAGAAAGACTTAGACTTTTCTTTATCCATATAGATAGATAGATAGAGATATATATTTTTTTTAATACTTTCAAAAGTGATTGGCCTTTTTCTAGCTCCCTGCCCACTCCCCAAGGAAAGAAGACTCTCATTGTACTCAGTACAGGGAGAAGGCTGTCAAGGCATTATCATGAAACATAACCATAACCATCATATCCATAACTGGTAGGAGAGGCCAGTGGCCACTGCCTGTTTGATTTAGTATTTTGCTGCTTTAGGCTTTCGTCTTTTTTGTGTTTCGATGGAACATACCAAGCTCTACTATCATGGGTAGCCCTGTTCTGCAGTCCTGGAAAGCAAGAATGTCAATCCGAAGTCTGCTGTGAGGGCCTCATTCAGCAGGGTGTCAGAGCCCCGTGTGAGATGCTGGGTACCCATCAGCACCTCCGGAATTCAGTGTGATCGTGAGGCATTGTGGAGCGTGCAGGAACAAGCCCTTGGCTTGGCTTGGCTTACTTTGTTGCATGGGTGGGGAAAAACAAACCAGCATTCAGGGAATTTACTGAAGTTTTGTGTGGAGTCCTGTACCAGCACCTCAATAACACGCAGTGGTAATAACAGAAACGTGCACAAAGCAGCCCCTGCCCCAAATGCTCACAATGGCACTGAGTGCTCACTTTGCAAAGGAAATAACACTTCTGTTATTTGGTAAATAACTGCAGGCTGGCCTTCTAACAGTGATTTCATATCCCAAGTCCTACAGCAGGTGAGCTCGAAGGATGTCAGCCAGGCTGACCATGAAGAATATGTTCTGTTCTGGGCTTTTTTTAACCCATACTGTAAAGTGAGGCATAGGGAGGAGTGCTGGGGGTCACCTGAGATCAGCCAGGCTGCTCTGCACTGGGTGGGACTTGTAGCAGGTGGCAATAGCGTGACACTCCTTGGGGCATCTGGAAGAGCAGAGAATTTCTCTTCCCCATGCCTCACCCAAAGTGATAAGTAACTAAATGAGATATATATATATATATATATTTAGCACACTGTTGTTTATGTCGCTTATAAGCCAGAAAGCTCAGCATACCTATGAAGCCCTGTTTCTTGAGGGTATCACGTTATGCAGCAGTCACACAGCCAGAGTACATGTCTGTCCAGGTGTCAGTCTTCCCTGTTTTGTTCATATCCGACAGAAGGAGAGAGGCCTCAAAGAGACCTGTGCTTCTACACATTTCGTGAGAATACAGTTGAGTGGAGGACAGCAATCTATATGGTGTTTCCAGACAGGGAAAAAGTGAATACTGAGATTGAGCGCTTTCTAAACGTCATGGATGAGAACAGAAAAATAGGACCTGGGAGAGACCTTCCTCATGTACATTCTTGAACACAGAGTCAATCAACTGGGAAACACAAATCTGGAGAAAGAAAGCCTTTCTTGCTTTCTGGTTCATGCAGAATTGTTTGCTTGTTTTTAATCTTTGGGTAACTTGTGTTCATCTTCTCATTCTGCTCAGCTGGGATGCTTTCACTGTACTACAATTTCTTTCCTATGCAGAGCCATCTCACTTGTCTTTACAATAGCTCCCTGCTCCTTTGTTTCAATTTATAAATTTGTCATGGAAGCAAATACACGTGTGTGTGTGTGTGTATGTGTGCACACACTCACTCTCTTCTACATGTCAGTTAAAAGGATTAATGAAAATCCTATTCCAGCAAGTTTTCCATGTTGGCAAGAAAATCTGCCTTAAAACATTTGCAGGGTATCTGCGATGAAGGTATTAAAGCATCAGGATTGCCCCTTGTGAAACACAATTTGGGGACAGTTGTGTTATCAGTTTAAATGCAAATAATATAAAATTGTGGAAGATGCTTGTTTTGAGGCCTGTTTCAAGAATAAGTTGCAATTGCCAAAAGACAGAATAACTTTTCGGTACTGAGGAGCAAGCAGATAACCTGTCAATAGTGATGATCTAATGGCAGTCTCCAAGCTGTGCTGTGTCATCAGCCAGCTGTCAATCCCACCAGCATGTCTCAAAAGCACTAATTGTTGTGATAGTATCAGTGTGAAAGCTGCTAAGAAAAAAACATAGTCCCTTGGTGCTGCTTTGTAAAAGATAGGTTGAGGATCAAAGTTCAGCTTGGCTTGACTGGATTTCATTTTTGCTTGCATAGCTACCTGTTAACACATTACTAAGCACCTAATTGTAGCTGGTTGCAGCTGCAGTTATTTTGCTGGTAAAAGACAGCAATCAAGCTGACCGCAGTCTCCTTTGAAAAAGGTATATGCCAGCTTCTCATAAAAGCATCTCCTCTTCTCCCATGCAGCCCCATTAGGCTTGGATTGGGGGAAAAATGCCTACTCCTCCTCATTCAAGTAGATATTAGAGACTTGCTGTGGCTTAAGGAGTAATTCAAAATTTAAGGAGTAATCCTGCTTAAGTAGTAGTTCAAGCATCATTTCTATATGCAATTTGAAATGCATATGCATGTGTCTTTTATTGATACACATCTCCATATTGCTGCTCTTCCACCTTCTCTTTCTCCAGTGCAGTTCATTCACTACTTGATTGTTAAGTCCTCCAAAAGAGCTGAAAGTATTTCTTCTTCTCTTTTGATTGGGAACTTCAAAGGCAGAAATAATATCTGTGTTTAGATAGAGTCTAATATAACACTGGCATTAGAAGAGATATATAATTATAACTAGCAGACACCTGTCAGTAATGTTCTCTCAGTATTCCTCCACTGTTATTTTTGGCTCCTTTTTGCTCCGTTAATCCACCCATTCCCGTCTCCAAATCCCACTGCTTTTTCCTTCTCATCATCTCAAAGATCTCTCCATGTCTTTCCACCTTTACAGCCAGTTCTCTTATTAGAAGCCAAGTTATATTTCACTTTATCCATATTGCTTTTCCTCAGACCAGACAACTGCAGCCACCAAGCTGGTTTTGGATACTGATTTATATGGTTTGCTTACAGTTAGTTGTGTTACTCTTACCCCTTTATCAAGTATAAGTGTCTTGTGATCATTTTCAAAGATTTCTATCCAGCCCTGCCTATGCTCCCTTGTTGAGATTCCTGTATCCCTGCCTCTGTGCTCTTCTAGTGCTCACGGCTTTGAACACCTATTTCTGGAGTCACAGCCAATGTCCCATTATCTTTTGTCACAGGGCTCTTGTGCTTTGAAGAAATGCTGTTAGGACCCCTGCACAGCTCTAGCTTGTCCAGCTTTGTGTCCTTTTCAACATCTAAGTTCTGCCATGCTTGCGTGGAGTGATTATTTGTTTCAGAAAAAAGAACACAAATATGTGTGCTTTATTCAGTGTTCCCAGTCCCATTCTTTTCTGGCTGCTTGTCCTCACACAGAGAGGTTTTCTGGGCTGGGGCCACCCGCCTGGAATATAGTGTGAGTGGCAGGGAACGGGTAACAAGACGAGATGACAGTATATTCTGCTGTTCTTCTCATTCCTTCAAACTCTGACAGGTTACAGCCACAGAACCACTTACCTGCCTGCATCTCTTTTGCTCTCAGACATCTTCAGATGGTCTAGAAAAATCTACTTTTAAGAAGATTCAAGTGACTGGGCATTAAGGATTTGGCAAAGCTTTTGCAGGCAGCAAGATTTGGGACCTGATCCTGCAGATACTCAGGGCATTTTACAAAGCCCTGAGTATGGAGAGAGGCAAGAGAGGAGAGGCTATATTTATCCTGGTAGGCAACACCAGGGACATGAGAACAATTGACCCCTTTGTTTCTATTTCTCCCCACTTTTGCAACCCTGCCAGGCCTAATTTAGCATCTGTACTCACCTTCCCTGAAGGCAATGCAGTCTTTTACTTGGCTTGAAACTGTTTTCCCAGAAACCCATATGTCAGCTGGCATAGGGAGAGGTTTCTTGGAGAATGGGTGTGCGAGCTGGGTTCTGTGGTTCCTTAGTTTTTCTGCTGCTCCGGGTGTACCTCAGGAGACTAGCAGCCTGATGAATGCATTGTTCTAAAATGTCAAAAGGACCTCTGGGCACAAAGTGTCGTGTCCTTCAGAACCACCCAACTCATGCAAAAGCAAGAGAGGTGCAGCCATAGGGAAAATGTCAAGCTGGGACTGAATAGCTGCAAGCGTCATTGCCACCAGTAAACAGGATCACTTATTTGACTGGGGTAAAACGAATGCTAAAAATACACGGTGCCCATCCAGTTCTCCCATTCAATATTGCAACCCAGCTGCTGAGCCAGGGAGTTTTATCTGCATTTGTGACACATCCTGCGTTAATAAATAAATAAATAAATAAATAAATCAAGGAACATACAGTAGATGCATTTTACTGCCAGAGTGGAACTTCACAATCCTACCAGGGGACCTTTTTGTAATGTTTGTAATGTGCCGCTATCGTGCTTTAGCAAAGAAAAATGTCACTGCTGGGCTTTATTTTTAACAGACTTTTTTAACATCAATTAATGCAAGAAAATGTAGTGAAGCAGATCTTCCTTTATATTTGGGTGAAAGCAGGGAGGGGGCTTTGGGGAACGGCATGCATGGGCAGAGGGCTGAGGGGGCAGAAAAGGAGTTTCTTCTGCAGTTCCACAGCAAAGAGGTGGATTTTTTTTTTACAGGTTTGTCAATGCAGATGGGCACCCAGCTTCCATTGGCAGTCTCTGCAGTTAAGAAAACAAGCTGCCTTTGAATGTATCATTTGTGTGGCATCTTAAAAAAATACATTACAAAACATGCAGCCTAAGTTATCCGACATGAAAGACTGTATGCTCTGTCAGTGTTCGCTCGGCTGAAATCAGTCAACCCCCATGCGCCCTCTTTTTATTATGAGAGGTAAAATGATCAGGTCACCCTAAGAAGTGACATTTGTTACTTACTGCATGAACCGTGTAAGAGTTGCATCATATTGTATTTCCCTCATGCTTGAAACCATTATACTTGCAGTGTTTGCTAGCTTTCTCCTGTTTCTCTTAACACAAATGCAAACACACATGCAGGGTTGTAGGCAAACTCTTCCCTTCCAACATTGATTTGTTTTCTGCTGCTGGGAAGAGACATCACTGCAACCTTGGCCATGCAACATGCACTTCTTTCATGTGGGCCTTTTGTGGAATTAAAGGTGAAAGATACCTGTTACTTACTTGGCAGGGTTTTTTTGACTTACCATGATGTGACAGTTTTGATCCGGGCCCAGAGGGCACAGAACGTGTGATTCAGAGATAATGTACTGTACATGATGTAATATCTTACCAATACAGTGAACCAAGGGCAAAGCAACAACTTTAATTTGGAATTTTCCTTCTATTGCCACTTCTACCGAGACCTTCAGACTGGTTTATTTTCTGAGAAATGCTGGTATTTTAGTATGTCAGCCAACTTTCTGTTTGCTATAACTCACTTTCAAGTTGTTTGTTTTTTTTTTCTCTTCATAGCCAACTTGTTATTTTATCTTTTGGGGGAGAGGAAGGGTGTGTCAGTCACATATATGAAATTTTGGAAAGAGAAGGGGGTTGGTAGATGGTTTGTGAGTATGGCGCCCAGTTCAGTTGCCCCACTTCAGTTTGCTTGTTGCTCTGCGGGTATTCTTTGTCAGCTTATTATTTTCGGTTCTGATCTTTGGCTTCTGGTGCCCAGCTGAACTACAGAGGCTGCCCACCTTTTCTGCTGTATAATTTTCAAGGATTTAACACAGCAATTTTTCTCCTTCTCCACTGCCACATCATATATCAAGTCCAGCAATCAAACAGAAGTGAACATCAACAAAATATGTTGCTTGTTTGTAAAAGTGTCACGGGATCAAAATCTGCATGCTTCACTCAGCAAAATGCATTGTCAAATCTAACAGTGGGATCTAGCTGGTCAGTGATACACAGCATAGCAAGCGGGTTTGCCCTCTTGCTCTCCTCCCATCACTTTTTTTTCTTTTTTTGACTTCCAAAATGCCCCTGTTTTTCCAAATATGACTAGAGAGGTAATACTCCTCCTTGACCTTACTTTCTGTTGTTCAAATCCTGCCTAGTGTTAAATCCCTCTGCTCACCTCCAGGTTTAATAAATTAAAAGTTGCTTCTTGAGTGAGGTGAAGGAGGCAATTAAAGGGGCTGGGGGTTATATTCTATTTGCTTTACATCTTTGCATCTCAGATGCTTGTTTTCCCCACTTTGCTTGGAGAAAGACTGACAAGCATAATGTACCAAGGAAGTACAGAAACTTGCTGCCTGCAAGGTTTGTGGTGAAGACAGTTCTAAACAGCATCAAGGCTTCCGAACGATGGCCCTCCAACTTTCAAAAAGAAAAGACCAGGCAAGTTAAATGCACATCTTCTACAATTCTGTTAAGAAATACTTTTATTTCTTAATATCATCAAGAGGTTGATGATGGAAACAAAATCCTGCGGAGCTGGCCTTCGTTACATAATCAGGGTATACAATATTTAAATGGTAGCTTAAATGAACCTGCTCAGGTCTTGGACAAATTGTCATAAAGTTAAGAAATTAAAAATTTGCCCACAGCATCTTTGTAATTCCACATGATAGCTGTAGAAATATTTTAAACTTTTTTTTTTTTTTTTTTTTTTCAGGCAGTGATGCCTGAGATTGCTCTGTAAAAGGGATGGCTGTCTTCACTGGCAGTCTTCTTATCCCTGATGAAATGTGAAAAAAACTGGGTCCACAAGTACTGTGTGTCTTTCATTCTTCTGCTTATTCTTCAACTGTGTCAACAGTATGTGTGGATAAATAAAATATCATCAAGGATGCTGATATCATCTTCCTTTTCCCCTTTCCCTCCTCTAACTTATAATAATGTGGGGCAAAGGTCTACTTAACATAACACAGTTACGATAACTAGTACATTTGTATTTCTGCTATGATGAGAGGTCTGCTGTAGTGAGACTCATCCACTGTTGCTGCTTCTTCTCAGCAGTGTTAATTATTCTTCAGGCTCGTGTAGCATGTGTATGGAAACACAAAATAAGCGATCAGGGAGTAGGATATTTTTGGTTTTATTTGTTGTGTCAGTGACACTTCCACTCTGACACAAACTCACAGCACAATACTCCTGATCTGTAATGAGGTTGTGTCCCAGGTTGTGTATTAAAAGCACTAAATAGTCCCTAGCTTATTCAAAATCCTCATTTATCTGAATTAATTTTGTGTCCCCCATTTCATTGGGGTACATTAGGTTTCACAGTTTCACAATTTGATCACAAGTCGCACAATGCTTCTTTTTCAACCCTAGCTCCTGAAATGACAGTACTGCATAAATCTCAGTCTTCATTTTAAAAAAAAGTCAAATACTTGCTTTCCTTGTTATAGAGAAACCCTCTGAGGTGGAACTGCCCAAACTTGAACGCCCAGTGCAGAATTCCAGGCGTACACTCCGTTAAATCTCGTTATTTTTAACCCGTTGTCCCCATTTCGCAGCCCACAGCATTAATAAATTTGGTTTCGGCAACTGCCGCACACCTTGTGCGGGTACCCACAGCACTACTACACGTGGGGCTGGACCGGGTCAGCTTTGGGTGGTGCTGAGGGAGCCCTGCAGGTTTGCAGGCAGGGGAAGAGCGGCTCCCCCGGGTCTCCATGCTTCACAGGCAAAACTGAGTGGGGACAGGGTCTCAGCTCCAGGCTCTCGCTGTCTCAGAAGGGGATTTCACTAGAGGAGTACTGCCTGAGCAGGGGTGGACGGCCCGACGTGCCCTTCGCACGCCTCCTGGCCGTACTAAAAGATGGCGGGAGCCCAGGCCAGGCCTCGCAGCCTTGGGGAGCTCTGCCACTGTGCCCACCAAGGAGGGACTTCTCGTGGCGGGGACAGAGGAAAGGCCGTGCGCGGCGCCTTGCGGCTCCCTGCCGAGGAGCGGGCACGCCGGCCACGCAGCCCAAGGCCTGCGGGGCCGAGGCTCG
>NW_010972864.1:1989463-2225554 GCF_000737465.1 Haliaeetus leucocephalus | reverse complement strand
AGCGCCCGCGGCCTGCTGCCCTGGCGTGAGCGGGGCTGTCAGGAGCTGAGCCGGCGCCTGGAAAGGAAGGGTGTCGAGTAAATGCATTTCAGGGAGGCGGCGGGGGGTGTGTGTGGGCGTGTGTGTGTGAATTTGGCACTTGCCCAAACCCCCGGGGAAAGAAGGGAGTGGAAGAAACCCCAGCTAAACCCCGCTGTCTCTTGACCCCCTCCTCCCCGCTCCTGCTAAGATTTGAATCTTCCTCCCTTTCTTCCTGGGTTCCGCTTTTTTTCCTGCCTCTTCTTATTTAAGTGAACAGACACACACAATGAAAACTCAGTGGGCCTTTTGGAGAATATTTCGGCCAACAAATGCAGTCTTGCAAGTTATTTATTAGCGTACGTCTTAGTAAAAGCCTAATGCCGTACAGTGGTCAGCCACCTCTCTCTAGCTGTTACAGGCATGTTTTTCATATCGCATTCCAGATTTCCTCAGAGTCTTACAAGTGTTTTTTGGTTTTTCACTGATGTTAATCACCTCATAGTCATTTAATGTCGCGCCACATTTTTCTCCAGCTCTATAAGTTTTATCTAGAGAGGATATACACTGACCTGACAGCCTATACATTTACTTTTCTCATAATAGTGCTGTATTTGTTTCCTTTGGTAATACAGTTTGATGCCTTATACTTGTAACCTGCTGTTCTTTTTAATTGCTTATTGTTATTAATTATATAGTGGTAACATTGTTGGCTTGAGACATTTGGCTGTAAAAATACATCTATTATTATTGCCATTGGAGCTGCACTGAATTACCCAAGCTCCGTCTGGAAACGTATGCTTTTCCGCATTTCTTCAGTGAAACTAGAATGACGGTTAAATCAGGACTTCCTTGTGCCTTTTCACCTCCAGCTGGGTTTCACACCCTTGTCCTGCTTCTGCTCTCCACCTCTTCTCCTTCATCAGCCTTGTCAGTCTACCCCCTTTTTTCTTCATCATTGCTACTACATCTGTTCTCCTTCCCCCACCAATCTTTGCCTGTCAATGATACATCTCTTTTCAGCCAGCTCTTCTCTGTTTCTTCTACTCTGTCGTTTTTCCTGGGTTTTTTTCCCTTATTATTTCATGTTCATAATTTTGCCATTCTGCTACCTGAAAGTTCACTAGAGAGGGGGGATGTTCTTAGGCACCACTCCTCCGTTGCTGTCATAGTGGGAAATGGTGTCTTTGCTTCAGTGAGGAATTAGGTTTGATGAAGATTTGGAATGTGTGTCTAAAAGTGGCATTTAGAATTTAAAAAAAAAAAAAGCCAACTCACAAACATGTAACAAATAGAGGAAAAATAACTAATTGGCCCTCATTATTCTCTTATCCACAAACAAAGAACTTTTAATATAGAAATCCCAACAGCTGTTTGTTCAGCTCAGTGTGAAGTCTTAGTACCAGCAGAGAACGTGGGAAGAAGAGTGGAGTAGGTTTAGAATGAAGTCTGGTCCTTTTTTGATATGTGAGCCCAAAGCTGCTTGCTTGCTTTATAGCAGGATCAAAGAGAGACATAGGGAAAGGTTGGTGCAAATTAAAATTGAGCTTTCTCATGCTTTCCTAAACAAAACAGCAAATTAAGTCAGACAAGCAATATAAATAATTCTTTATATTAAATTGAGCTTTATCATTTTAATACATTGCTGTACAAGGAGATCTCCCCTAACTGGCAAAGCAGTTTGCTCGGGTGAAAAGAATCTAATTAAATGCCCAGTTATCAACATAGACCTGAGGGCCTTAACAGCCTGAACTGCTTCTTCCTGATTTTTCTGAGGAGTTGGGGTGAGGAGATGGAGGTTAAGAAGAAAGCAAGCAGGATGTTAATACACCCCTAAATGAGTTTAAGAGCTGGATCAATATCCCAGCAATTGCTGCTCATTTCAAAGTGTCCCTCACCTATGTAAGAAGATGCCAAGTAATCTTTGACTTGTATAATGGCATTCAGATTTGGAAAAAATTATCAATAGTATCTGATGTATTAGGAAATATGAGGAGTACTGTTACTTCTTCATGCTATCAATTCAAATATCCAGTAATACCGGAAAGCCCTATCCTACCCTGTCCTACCCTAGCCTAGCCTATTCTTTTTTTCCATTTTCCTTTTTTCTTCCCCTTCTTTTAAGAGTAAGCAGGCAATTCTTTGTAGGTTGGATAAACAGCATTTCAGCATTTAGAGACTATCTTTCAGACATCTAACGGCTTCATGCCAAAAGAAGGAAGGCAATTCTGACCCTTTCTGTATACTCAGAACAAAAGAAATACATGATGAGAGTTGTGTACAAAACATAATTTTTACTGCTGGTCCACTGTGGTGTAGAATTAATATTGATGCTTTAATTGTCTCTATGCAAGAAGATGTTTTCCCAGCACCCCTAAATTTCGAACAGGTTGCATTTAGTTTATGCAACATGAAATATCCTCTCCTAGTTCAACAATTTGTGTTTTCTTTGTGCAAAAGTTAAAAGTAGATATACTTGTACTTCCACCAGTTCCAGAAGTCCCAGGTGAGTGGGCATTACTAGTAGGCATTTAACATCAAATAACAGAGAAAGCTGGTTCTCCAACTAGAAAGCAAGAACAAGAAAAAGAAGCTGTAGCCTGCACAGTGAACAGAAATATTGAAATTGAATGAACAATGCTAAAAAAGCCAAAAGTTTTTAGATTTTACTGTTCTTAATTCTTCTGAATACAAATGTGACATTTTTATTAGTTTTTTTCCCTACAGTTTGATTAAATTGTTCATAACTGCTTTGCTCAGGCAATCTCTGAGCCATTGAGATTGTAATTTGACTTTACTAGAGAAGATTTGGTCAAAAAAACTTTCTTCTTGGAAGAAAGCTCACAGAAGAGAACAAGAAAAACTCAGTTCTGACCTTAATTCTGACACTGTGTTCATGACAATGGGCAGATTAAGCAGGGCCTGATTCTTCATCCATGAGAATTTAGTAAGTTTTCATTCTCTGTTTGAGGTGGGAAAACAGACATTTAGCAGCTCTGGGGTTTGGTTTCTTTATCTGTAATATGCAGATAATAATCTGTATCTCACTGTGCAGTGTAAGGATGGAGGTCCTGACTTTGCACACTGGCAGAATTTAGTCCCACAAAAAGTCTAGACAAGAGTCTAGTAAGACAGGAGGCCTGCTCCCCTGAGCTAGTTATGCCAGTGTTCGAAGGATCAGTCTCCCAAGTTTTTAATCAGTGCTCACTAAGTGCTTTTTGAAAAGGTAAACGTTGAGCTGGATCATCTGTCTACAAATAACTCATACCACTCAGCTTATTCCTACTGGTTTAAATTTCTTTTTATATCCCATGGTAAAATTGTTTCCAAAATAAGCTCTATCACATGGGATTTTATTGCAATGATGGAGTGTAACCTTGTAATGTGTATAGCTACGTGATGCAACACAGACTTTTTTCCGAACAAATTTTAATACCTTTTCCTGGTGCAGTTACAGACAAGGAGTAGCAAATTATGCATGCCCCATCAGTCGGTGAATAGCCCTGTTGCTGAATTCCTGAACTCTCACCTGGTAGCCAGTTGCCCAGAAAATGCTCTTCTTTGATGGAGAGGGCATTTGCTGTGTTTAAATCATTCTTACTTGAGCTGAAAACATGACAGTTATTAAAAAATAGACCCTGCCAGTTGCCCTTCTTTTATTTTCATCCAGCCTCACGGAAGCCAGACAATTTGTGGCTTTAATAGAACATACAAGGCACATGTGGTAAGAAGAGTTCACTTACAAGCAGCCAAAGCGAGTGCAACCAAGCAAAAAAGTGAACAGTTGGTGAAGTGAAATGCATCCCTTGCTTCAGACAAAAATACGGTGGAATGAAAGATGCAGTAGACTGGCTTTCCCTTAAGCAGATCTAATTTCAAAATCTGGCCCTGGAGAGATGAACTTTTGCTTTAATTGAGGAGGTGGATCCCAGCTCTTTGTCACTCCATCAATCAGCACCCTTTGCTGTAGCTTTAGCAATACGCTGCAGAAGGCTGTAGGATTTATTCCCTGCATGTTCAATAAGGGCTTCCTATCTGGTGCTGCTGGGAACCAGTATGGCCTGGCCTCAACAGCACAGTGCAGATCCCATCCTCTTCCTTCTGATGCTGGCCAGTATCCTACAAGGCAGAGTCATAGCTGGGTCTCAGCTTTCCCCTTGGGAGGCTACAGCTGTTGGTGACTCAAGAGTTTAGGATTGTTTCTTTCATCTTGTCCACCTCCTTCCTCACACATGGGCAGAGCGTTGCCCAAAAATCATTATGAACTGTAAAAAAGCAAGGGGAGAGACATTGCTCAGGTTGCAGCCCAATATTTTGCGTTTCCCAGTCTCAGCTAACATCATGATTTCAGTTAAAAGTGGTATTAAGAGTAAACACAGACCACTGTGCAGGCATGCCTACACGAGCAGTAGTGTGTGGCACAAGAGGGAAATGCAGGATAACAGTGCCGAGAGGGTGAGGAATATATTTCCTTCCCCACCCTCCCGATTCCAAACATGTAGTGATCTGCCCTGGATGCTGCAGGAGAAACAGGGATGTACTTCTGTCTTTCCATCCAATCCTCCATCTGGTCCCATCAGGACTGAACTGTTAGTTAGGACTTTTAAAAACCCCATTTTTCCATGGCAAGTTCATCTCAACGGCTGTAAATTCCAGCTGTATTCTTTTTCCTCCTGCAAATTCCAGCTGTATGCTTTGCCTTTACTATGTCTCCATCTTTATCACTATATTCCCATGCTTTTCATGTCAACTTCCAAAATTAACACCATGGTGGATAGTGTTTTTCATGGGGGGTGGTGGGTGGTGGTGATAGTAGTTGAGAAATTGAAAATGACAGAAGCACTATTACAATCAGGAAGAAATTATGAACGTGGTGCTGGAGACTTCATCATTTCAGCTTCCAGGCTTGGAAGAGGTGTTTTGTGCTCCTTAGCAGGTGAGGATACTTGTCACACACTTACTCACCATAGTGGACCATAAGACCGAATTTCAAGCAGGAATGAGGGTGTCTCTAGTGGTACAGAGAGGCTGATGAGTGTGTGGGTGTATGGCTGGTAGAATCAAAAAGATGCAGGCAAACCCAGTACTATAAGCTAGGAAGCACGGATGGCTGTATACTCTGCAAATTATAGTGTTGTATGGTGTATTTTGTCCTTCCCCAGTTTTCAGTGTGAGATGTTGTAGCCGAGGGGTTAGCTGTCACCCATGGCCTGCCTTCCTTACTCGTCAGATCTCTGGTTTACAAATGCGTGCTGGAAAATTAACTCGGGGAAGAGTGGAAGCCATGTGAAGAAGAAACTGGTTTAGGGGCATGGTTTGCTTGGTAAAAAAATTATAAAGAAAACACATTGAATGTGGGAGCTGTGCGTGCTTTAGACCTGAAAAAAATACGGGGACTGCAGGCCATTTCATTCCTATGTTGTGTGCAGAGGGCAGAGTTTACACTACTTCTCAGCAGATGCTTTTAAGCACGACCCAGCCTCGTGATGATTTACCAGGAGGACATCATCATCTTTGGACCTTTGCCTATAGATTTATTCAGAGTAAAAGGCAGAAGGACCCTTCTGGACAATCTCGAGGGTGAATAAGAGAAAGAGTTACTTATAAACTGTTACAAATTGGTACTCGGTAATGGCTGTAGTGTTGATCAGACAATATAAGAGGGCCCCCAGTGGTTACCGACCTAACAGCTGCATGTAAGTCAGCCAGTGAACATTTGCTTGTAGCTGCTCTAGTTTTGTTTTTATTGAAGAGCAAGAAGCATAAACATGGGACACACAGTCTAGAGGCTGCTTAAAGGGTTTCACTTGTTTAAAGTGTATACTGAAATGTCAGAGCCTTCCATGAAATGAACAAGTTGTGCATTGAGTTGGTAACACAAATTGGGCCAGGTCATCCAAAGCCATGCCTCAAGTCGGGGTGCGGGTCGGGGGCGATCTTGCCTGCCGTACAAGTTAGTAACTGCGCAGCGTGGGTCGCCGGTGCAAAGATAGAGGATCCCCAAACGTGAGTATATGCTTAGTGCGAAGACTTGATTTTGTTTGCTTTTATAGCTGGTTATCAAGTTAGTTGCTGAGGTAATGGGCTGCACCTCAATTAAAATCTACCTACCCCCATTGAAACATTTAATATTTGTGTAAATATTAAACATTTATATGAATATTAAATGCATTTATTTAGAGTTGATTCATGTTTACATTTTCCCACTATCTGAATAAAGATTACAAATGGAAAGTAATTTACTTATGCATAAATTCTGCATGCATCAAACTCATTTCTCTACCAGCAGTGGGTAAACCATCCTCATCCATGTTGCGAGGTCTTAGCCATGTCCAAACTCATATCCTAACCATGTAAGGGCAACAGTAAGCAGCAGTTCTGTGCTGTACAGTGGGTATTTTGTTCTTGCCTTCCTTATGGAGTTGTTGGATCCATAATGTGAAGGACGTGCTGACTTGTTTTACGATGTACCACATCAGGGAATGCAGTGCATAGTTTTCTGTTAGATTTGGAAAAGTGCAGGCTTTATATTAAAGGTTCATTTCTTTTTCATCGTTCAGCTAACTCATTTGCACTGTAATGTACTTTCCTATTCCTCCTTCTGATAGTTGCTGCTTTTATACCTATTTTGCAAGCCATATTTTTAGTCTAATCCATACAGCAGTTGTCTAAAATTCCATAGCATTGCTTATTTCTTACCTATAACTCTTAATAAAAAATAGGGCTGTGCCAACCTATTATATCCTTAATAGAATATTCTAATGGTTATTAAATCAATTGACTCTGAATCTCACTTTAATAAATGAGTCAGACAGTATTTTCCAATTACTGTCAGCCGCCACCTTTCCAAAGAGCAGATTATTTTGATTGAATTTTTTAAAGCTGTTCAGCACTTTTTTCTTTTTTTTTTCTTTTCTTTTTTTTTTTCCCTGAGTAAGAGCAAAGAGCAGTAGCTCTGTTCTGCAGCAAAGGAGAGCCTCTTGGACTGCATCTGATGCTCCATTCTATTTCAGATTTATCCCAAATGGAAACTGAAAATGTGACATTTCACCGGTCCTTTATTTATTAATGATATCATACTTTGCACTTCCATAGCACCCTATCAAATTGTGTGCTAAACATGAAGAGCTAGACAGGGGCCAGGGTGTAAACAGAGCCTTTTGCGTCCTCTTTCCCCATCTGGCACCTTTGCAAGAGCTGCCACACCCTGGCTCTTTCATGCCAGTGGGAGATAAAATGCTGGCTGTGCTTTTAAATTCTCTATGGAGAACAGAGCACAGGGACAAAGTCTTGTTCCCTCATCCTTCTGCAGTGCTGTGTGATCCAAACAAGCAGGCAGTTGTGTGCCTGAACATGTTATCTTAAACCTTTTCAAACCCAAATGGTAGTGATTCTGGTTCTTCTGTGTGTGGTAGATAGTCCTGGACTCTTCTCCAGCTCCGCTGTGCCAGTTGTATTAAAAGTCTTAAGTGATACTAATTAGGTCAGCCTATTAAAGTGGAAATTAAAAATTAACACCTCTTATTTAAAGGTGGGTAGTCTGAGAAACACAGGCGATACTGTCATGCCCAAGGTGATAAGAGTAAGTCAGTGTCAGAGCTTGGAACGGAACCCAGCACTCCTGGCTCTTCTGCCAATACTGTAACCTTATCTGTCTCCCTTAAATTTAAATCATGCTGGTCTCACATTCTTGAATTAAAGGACTGGAACCTTGCCCTTTGTTCTGAGGATGTAGCACAGAGCAGGTGATGTGCAAAAAATGGGTGAAAAACAGTGTGAGGGGAGGGCTTTATAACTCCCTGAACAGTGGGACTTAGGAAAAAAATTATTCTATTAGTTATACAAATGTAGTCATATTTTAAATGCGGTCTTTAGAACTAGGAGACTAAAAACATTTTATTTTTAAGAGAAAGCTTAGATTCTGCACAAATTGATGTCTCTTGCCTGGGGAAGTTTCCTATCTGCCCCAGGCGAGTGGGTGAGGGGATTTTTCAAACCCTGTTTATAAGCCTTTAGGAAAATTGGATTTGCAACATGCAGTAATCAAAGTGGTTTTGATGTTTGTGACCAGGAGATCGCCTCAGATCTGGGTGATAGGGCAAATACAATAGGATCACATTTAATGGGGTTCAGTTCTTCTTGAACAAGTACAAATACTATGTGACTAAAATTAGGTTTGCTTCAGCATTGGGAGTGCATGCCTTTCTTCCTACTTTTTCTTCATTAGCTAAGGTAATGTAAAGCCTTCTCTGTCTTCTGTAGCTCCATATAAAAATATTTCTTTTTAGGAAATCTTTCTCCCTTGGAATGTTTGAAGAACTCCCTGTTCAGTGTTCCCATGCTCAAGAATGATTAGCGTGGTTCATTTACACTTTGCCAACAGTAACTCTGTGATTTGAGAATTGGCATCGATTATCTTCACCTTGACGTGTGGAAGATCCTGAGATGGAGCTCCGTTTGTCCTAATTGCTTTGACTGTGTGTATCAGCACAAACAGTTTGATGAAGAAACTTCACCCTACAGGCTTTCTAGCTCATAATTACCCTTTGTGGGGACTTGCACTGTCTTCAGAACTATCTGTTTGGTAATGACCACAGCGAGGATCTGGATGTAGGAGAAATGATCTGATCATGTGCGGCAGTCTGTACATTCCTTGTAATTGATTTGCAGGTTCAGGGAAGAAGAGGCATTTATATATGGTTTGTTGAGCCTTCCTCCTCTTTTCAGTATGCTGTTCTGCAGCTTTGCCCACAGCTGTGGGTTGCTGCCTGTTAGGAGAGTGCGGCATACAGCCTGCCTCGCAGGATGCAGCCATCTCTCTTAGATGTGCAGACTGGTGCGTGCCAGGTTCTTTTCCCTCATGCTCCCCTTGATGGTGCTTGTGCGGGCCATACTTGTCTTATCTCAGCAGTAGCAAAAGCAGAACACACTGGAAGGGTTTGTCAGTGATGGTGTAAAACCTCACATCCCAGGCAACTCTTAAGACTCCACTAAAATTTCCCCTGCTAAGGAAATCATTAGCATATATTTGATAAATGGTTGCTAATTTATCTATGAAGACTTACGAAAGATGTCACCTACCTCTAATCTGCCCTTGGGAGTCTTTTGCACAGAGTATGTTCAGCCAACAGTACCTGACTACCAGTGTGTCTGGCTGGATGGGACATGTACCTCAGCAGCCTGTGCTCTGCTGCCTCAATAGTCTAGTCTCTCCAGAGAAGCTGTGGTGGCAAAACAGCTGAGGTTGACCTGAGCCTTTGAGTTTGTGCTGACGGCTGTCCTCAGTGTATCCAGCTATAAATTGGTGCCCGGTCAGGCAAGGTACGAGTCAAAAGCAGCAAAGTTCTTTTGTCTGATGTGGGTAACAGAGACAGGCACCTCAGTGGCAACAGTCTGTGGGCACGGGATTGCCGGGACCACTGACCTTTTTCAGCTGACTCCCAGAGCAGGCCTGCCATTTCACACCCCTCTGATAGCTCTTCAGCATGTGGAGGTAGCCAGGAACTTAGAACACTGCTTTAATGAAGGATTGGGTAGAGGACAAAGGGACGTCTGCGGTTTGCTGTGTGAGTGCGCGGGCGATGCTCGGCCTGTTTGTCTATAGCTGTGGCTCCACTCTGTTGCGCTAAGACTTGACAGAAAGACAGGAGAGTGAAAAAAATGGCCACATGCCAATATGTCAATTTTAAAGAGCCAAAATGGTGTCCTACATTCATCTCACAGTCGCTACTTGAAAAACACAGTCTTACCATGAAGGGCAATGGAGGCGCTGCCGTATATATGAACATTATGAGAGCTAGGTGTTCAGTGAAGAGAGAGCTCCCCAGTTACAGACTGTTGTCAGGGTAGAAATTTCTGTAGTTGGTGTATTTTTACCTGTTTGCTCCAAAGGAGAGACCCCACCACCCCACCCCAATTTTGTGTAAATCTTTTGGCTCGTTGGTTTTCATCTGCCCCTTACCTTCCCATTATAGAGACCTCTGACACCTTGTAGAAAACCACACAACGATAGCTTTCAGTAGTCCCACCTGCAGAACGGCCACCACCACCTGGCTCAGCTTGCACTGTCTAAAGCCCACAAATTCCCACCCTTTGCTAAAGATGCCATGACTTTTACTTGAAGGCTAAATTTAGCTTTCAGACTAATGAGAAGGGAAAGCTGATGGCTACCATTGAAATTTTTTGAATTCTGATAAGTTCCTAAGGGTCATTTTGAGAGGGCATGTGGCCCCACTCAGCTGCACAAGCACCATGTCGTGTTTTCTTTACGTTGGTGGGGAGGATTGTTGCGTGGAGTACAAAATGTTGTCTCTGCTCTCACCGCCTACGGCAACTGCCAACCCCGAACATCCATCGTTACGGTCACTAATCGCTGCAGGCAGCGAGCGCTTGTTCGGCAGGAGGTGGGCAGCATGGCGTTTAGGTGTTCGGGGTGGGCAGGGCGCTCTCCTAAATCACTCCTTTTCACCTAAGAGAAGGTAGGGAGCCACGCCAGTCGCCAAGCGTTTTATTCCCGCTTGATTTTTAATAATCAGATACAGTATTTACCTGCGAGATCAATGCTACTCGTGTAGCACACCAGTGACATACAGAAGGACCTTTTCTAAGCGGCGTTGTGGGAATTGAGGCCTCTGCAGCAGGGCTGGAAGCCACTTCTTACCTAGCAACTGTTTCTAAGTAGGACAGCCGTTGACTGCCCTTATGGCGGAGTGGATGAATCCTGCAGCACCCTCAGGAAGGGAACCTGGTGCCAGGCACCAGCCGGCCTTCAGAGGACAATGGGAGGAAGCAGAGGAACAAGCAGCAGGGAGCGGGAAGGGTTTTAAAGCTGCAGGACATTGACGGGAAAGCTGCGTCAGGAGGCACACGGGGACTTTTCTGAGCTGTTGAGAGGAGAAATGCAAATAAAGGGAAGAAAATCTGGGATTGTCAGAAAGAGAGCTGGGAAATCCTGCGGCTCGCAAAAGGTTTCACGTATGCCCCTGGCACTGGAAACGTGGAGCAGGAGTGATTCAGTGAGGGTATAAACTACCCTTCCCTCTCACGCTGGTTACAAGAAACTCCACGTCAGCCAGAGCGCCAAAAATGCGTGCGTTCGCAGTTCTTACCCGTGGTAGATGGGATGATGCGTGATCAGCGTTAAATTCCTCACGCACTGTTTTGCAAATGTACTCCGTCGTGATCGGGTGGCTCTGCTAAGAGATGATGTTTCAGGTCCTACTCATCATTTCCTACTGAAGTCTAATGCTCTGCATTCCTGTTTGGTGCTAATTGTATGTGGAAAATCTGTGCTTTTAATGCCCAGTTAAGCTTTGTACATTCTGAAACCTTTCAGGTAAGAGAACACTTCAGCAGCTGTAGGTGCTGAGGGGCATCTGGTTTCCTGAGCTTAGGAAAACAAAAAGTCTCTTCAGTTCATAGATCATGTTGGACTTGCTCTTTGGTAAGGGCTCTGGTGAATTTCACTTTTCTTTTGATTTCTCCTGCAGATGAAGGACTGAACCATGAATGCAAACTCTGCAATCAGACGTTCGACTCTCCTGCCAAACTTCAGTGCCACCTGATAGAGCACAGCTTTGAAGGCATGGGGGGCACCTTCAAATGTCCAGTGTGCTTTACAGGTAGGAGGCCATCACTGCTTGTCCCAGTCATGCCCTTAGCTTGCGCTTGCAGAACTCCACTGACAGCTGTGTCATGTGCTGGCTTTAGGTCGGTTTTAGGAAGGAACATTACATTTGTGCTCATTAGTAATATTGATTAGAAATCGTTTAGAAAGCCGAGCTCTCTGGAAGGTCAGGCTTTTCTATCGGAAGTTTGAGTATTTTGTAATTGCAGAAGTGATAGTCTGTTACCTTCCACAGTATCATGTTCATTACCTTCATGTTCCAAACTTGCCAAGGTTAAAACTGCCCATAAATTTGTGCTTTAAAGCTACAGATTTTTCATCTCAAATGATATAACTCAGAGCAGAACTTGGCCCCACAGGCAAGGGCTGCTAGGTATAGCCTGTGCAGCAACATTCTCCTCTGATTGGGTAAGAAAGCCCGTTTGCATGTATTAGTTGGCTTGTGGTGAGAAGAAACACCCTTGTAATATGCTTTACAAAGCAAACCGTGCTGTCTTGCCACAAGTCGAGTTCTGCTCTCCCCTGACACAAGTCCGAGTGTGGAATAATCCTCCCCAAGTCAGTGGTGTTACTCCGTAGTAAAACCCAAGTGAGAAAATAACTTGACCCACTAGGGCTAAGCACTGCAGTGTTTGGGCCATAATGAGAAACAGAAAAATGCTGTTGTTGGAAATGAAAACACATTAAAAGGATGCCTACAGAGTTGTTGTGATTTTTTTTTAAGGACTTCTTAATAGAACATTTCATAAAATGATAACCTAAAACATAAGCGTTAATATGTAGCTTACATGCCCAATTTTGCTTTACAAGTTGAAAATCAAAGATAATCACAAACATGACAAAACACACTTTGGGTATTCTCGTATCAATAGCATGCTAATTCTGGAAGCCATTCAAGGTTTCTGTTCTCCATTAATGGGAGTGAAGGATTTTCATTGATAGGCAAATAGACCCTTTAATACTTTCATTTTACTTCTCTTTGTTTGGCAGCTCCCCTCCCAATAAAACCTGAGTGCACGCTACAGAGGAAAATTAAAGTTGAATTTTTCATCTCTCAGATACAGTGGCTGGTGATGATTATTACCTCACTGTGTTCAGGTTTCACACATTTCTGTGGGTTATAAAATTAAAAAAATACGTAGTTCATCTTCACTGCACAGCTTGTCATAGTAATGTCTGAGCATGGATAGTACTTCCCTAAACACTTTGCCTGTTAGGCATCTGTGTTCAATAATTATTTCAGTTAGGCATTTTTTTTTGTTTTTTCAATTTTATTACTGATTCTACTAATTTTTTTTCCCTTGCCTTTGTGTACACATTATGACATGGTCTTTTCTTAGTGTAATGCCATGGGTCTTCTATTTCCAAGTTTGGAGGAGTTGTAAATGCAATATAAAAACTTGCGTATGTAAGGAGTACCCACTGACAGTTCTCCTTGTGAGCAAGATCCCTGATAAAACTAATCCTTTAATGTTTGAGCCAGTAGCCTTGTAAAATGTGTTAAAGAGTATGGAGATAAGTCGATTCCAATCTGTGTGAAACACTTTTTCTTTTTTGCTGATGGGGTAAATAGACACTGAGCATTAATCATAAACAATGGTGTTTTATTAGCAATATGCCATTAAATTATTTCAGCATGTCTTGCTAGAATATTAACAAGAAGTAAAAATCACCAATATAAGTTTTATATGGCAAATGGAAACTGATCTTTTTTTTTCCAAGGTAATGAGAAATGTGATTAAAATGTATGACTCAGAAGAACAATATTCTGATGGTTTTTGTTGCCTTGCAATTAGAATAATTTTAATGATTAGGAGTGGAGTCAAAGTCAAATGCCAGCATCTTTAATAAATCCTTTCCCTGCCTATACAGATTAATATTGTAGATGCAAACTTTTTTAGGTCACAGTGCACCAGGCATCCATCAGAAGTCAGTGCTGCCAACCCAAACACTGCCTCTGGCATATACAATTTAATTATTAATAGTATGTCTCCTAGGTAAACTGTTACACAGTCTTAGGGCCTTGTTTTGTAGTCATTAAAATTGAACATGTTTATATTATTGAAACCCTTGCATTCAGTGTGTAGGCAGAGTTGATCTTAAAGTATCCAAAGAGAATTTACCTGCAGTTCTGTTTCACATTTATAGAGATTGCCCCAGTGTAGCTGTGGGATATAATTTTTAGCATTAACACATTTAAATACAGAGCTGTTTGTTAGCTTTAACTTTAGGCACACAGAGTAAACAGGACTTTGGCATCTATGCCTTCTAAACCTGTTGGTTGCTAGGAAATAAGTTTTGTGTGTGTTCAATCAGAGTGCAGTAAGCATGAAGAAATAATTCTGAAGAGAAAATGGCATTTTTAAATTCTTTAAATTTGAAATCTTCATTGGTTGTCCTGTTAGGGTCTTTTTTTTTCTTTGTAAAATTTTTTTAAAACCAGGCATCTGTTTCAATTCATTCATTTTAGAAGAAGGATCACACTTTGTTGATAAATAGTGTTCATTGGTACCCCTTATAGCAACGGTGTCATGTGAAATCAGAGTGCACCAGCCTAATTTTTACCTCTTGGAATTGCTGAGCGTTAATGGAAAATTGCTTATAAAAAACTCTTCACTTGAACTATGAAATAATGAAAAGCTCGTTGTTTGTCTAATATTCCAGTGTTTGTCCAAGCAAACAAGCTGCAGCAGCATATTTTCTCAGCCCATGGACAAGAGGACAAGATCTATGACTGCACACAGTGTCCACAGAAGTTCTTCTTCCAAACAGAGCTGCAGGTACCACACTTGTTACCTGGGGGTTATAACAGCATTATGTATTTGATAGCTGAGTTCAAAGCTTTACTTGTCATGACCTCCTCTGATACTTGCTCATCATCAGGATGAGAATGAGGGAAGGACGAGAGAAGTTGCAGGTGATTCAATCCATGCTGCTTTAAAAAGGTGCTGGCAGAAAGCCACCTGGTACAGACCTGAATTTCGGGAGCCACCTTTGGATTCTTGCTCTGTAGGTTGTTGCAGCTCAATATATTCTTGAGAAGAGAGAAATGAGCATCCTATTTTTCTGTTTGATATCCATAAAACACTTCCTCCAGCAGTGAAATGGAAAATAAGTGTATTCTTTTGTCTCTAAATGTGAAAAGCTAAGCACTGAAGTAGGAGTTTAGGGAGGGAGGGAGGGGGGAAGTAGACAGAATTTTTCTTGGTTTACCTGCTGGCCATTTCCCGTAAATATTAACTTGGTGGGGAAAAAAAAATAATAGGGTCAAATGAATGGTACACTGTCTTCTTGTGGGCTGTTGTCAGATTTCTAATGATACTGTTTACTAATGGTAAACAAAAGGACAGAGAGAAAGAAATAAATGTTGAACAAGATCTGAAAACAATTTTGGATAAAGGGATTATTTACTATATATTAACACTCTGCACTGCTTGTCTTGCAATGAGAAGTAGTGATGTGTTATTCCTGATGTGGTGTTACACTTTGAGACAGCAGCAGGAGATTGTTTCTAAATTATTTTAGTTTATATTGAAGTATTAAGATAGGTTGACAGAGAAAAAAAATTCAGGGTCTCTGATGGTCTATCGAGATGGAACAAGGAGAAGTATCTGTACAGTAAGGCCTTTCCTACACTGTCCACCATGTGATTTTTATTTGAAGTGAAGAGATTTTTCAGCACTTAAGATTTTTCACTAGTTTTTTAGAGCATGGGCCCCTATCTCTAAGTCCTTGACTGAGGTGTCCACAATTAATTTTGCTTTGGACCAGAGCTGGATTTCATCTCATCAGCAGAGGCAAAAGCCTAGTGAGGCATGTGCACATGTATGCCCATTTAGTATTTCACTTCCTGAAAGTTTTAGATACTGAAAACCTGATATTAATGTTTGGCATGATGATATGAAATATTTCTTTGGAGAAAAAAGAAATCACAGCATTTAAACCATGCATGAATTCATTGTGTGAGAGATTAGTATTTATATCAATTGCACTGCATTTTCTATTTCCTCATGTCTTTCTGCGTGAAAACATGAATAAAGCCTTTCTGATAGCCTTCCCTACCTCTTTCTCGGTGGACAGCTAGGTCATGAGAGCTACTGTAGTATCTGCAGTACCATACCTGTAACACTCAAAGGTGCCTGTGCTGTGTCACTCTCTCCTATTTTTAATAGCTCTAAATCTGTTTTGTTTACTGTCCATACCAGGTATTGCATGGAAGCTCTGACCCAAAATGGAAGAGGAGGACAAGGAAAAGAAAATAAAAAATCAGACATTTAGGGAAAAAGGCACTCATACATAGTGATGGACAGAAAGAGGCAAGATTGAGTTTTGAAGTCAGAAAATGGTCTGGGTTGTGTAGAAAGTTATTGGACTTGTGGGACAAATAAAGGAGAAACTGAGTGGAATGAGGAAAGGTCAGAAACTAATTTTGTTGTATGTGTTTCTTTCACAGCATGGTTTTCATGGAATCATTTTCTTTGATTTTTTTGGTCAAAATACTTGTTGGGTTTTTTCGCAAAGTGTTTCCAATAAGGTGAACCTGAAACTGCTTTTTCAGGAAAAAAAAAATTAAATATTTTTGACTTACTGATTTTCACAAATTCTGTTGTTCATCACTGATTGATCAAAATGAGGAAGCAGGGAAAAGTAGGGACATCAGCAGTTTCTGGAAGGAGAAAGGAGAGATTGTTAGGAAAGAAAGACCAAAAGGAAAAAAAGAAAAAAAAAAGGAAGAGAGAAGGTGCAGGTATGCAAAAGACAATTATGAAGAGAAAGAAACGGGAACAAGAGGATAGAAATTAGTTTTAACAGCAGAATTCAGAGTAGATTTTAAAAAGGCAGAATAGGTAACTGAATTCTGAAGATGCAAAAGATACAGAGATCCAGGTGTAGTTGTGACATGTACAATCACCTCCTTACTAGTCAGTCCCCCCTAAAATATATTTTCATTTCAAAATACATAGAGTCCCAAGCAGCTGCCTTCAGCTTTTTTATTGTAATAAAAGCACATGTTTTTCCACTCAAAATTCATCCCTGCCCAAGACTGAGGGCAAGATTTTGCTCTCTCCATCTAAGCCTAGTTCATTAAAACTTCAACATAACTGAAGCACCTGGTTTTCTAGTGAAGGGCACAAAAGGATGTCGCTGCAGGGAGGCAAATTATGCTCTACATTGGCTAGGTGACAATCAGTGTGTTGGTTGTTCCATGCTGCAGAAGGCTCTTAATAGACCACATCTCCATACCCTTAGAGACAGCCTCTCTCTGGCTTATCTACACTTGCAAAAAGGAAAAGGTATTCATTTTCTTATTCACTTAATTCATTATGTTTATTATTTTAATTAACTTGGGTAGCCCCACCTCAGTTAAGAATGCATTATGTTTAAAAAAATGCAGTACCATCATGCCATTTGCATTTATTTGTTGGGAGCCCAGGCTTTCTGCTCTTAATCTCCAGTTATCTACCCAGGCTGGTGAAAGGGCAGCAAAGCACTTAGGCAGAGTAGTAGGTACTGACCTTTGGAGTCTGCTTTTGCTGAAAATACATTGATCTTGAGCCCACTCTCATTTAAAACCTATCCTAGGAGGCATAGCTTTGTTCAGGCTATCTATCAGTTGAAGTAGTGGAATCTTTGGCAACTACCCTCTAGGTTATATTTCTCTATCCTTTCACATTACCGTGGTTTGTGTTGGGGCTTGCAGCGTAACAGTGTATTTAGTCCCTCTACCAGGAACGGTTCCTTGCTTTTAATTTAAACATGCATCTAAAGTGCATCTCCCATGCATGAGAGATGCTAATCGTCTCAGATTAGAAGCCATGGACAGCACTCCCATGGCTGTAGGGCAGAGTAAGAACATGAATAAGGTAGAGCAGATCAGAACACAATAGGATAGAAGCCCTATCCACATGCATAGTACAGCTGATAATTAAAGGGAATGAATTCAGGGATACAGAAAAATAAATGCATTATAATGATGCTTAGCTGGGTGTTTGGCCCAGTGCAATTGTTTGCTTAGCATTTTCTAACTCCTATTCCGGGAAGAGTAGGCTATAGGAACATAAGAATCCCCAGTACTACATTCATCTCACCTTGGGGAAGTTACTATCCCTTCATTACCGGTCTTCTCAATGCAAAAAACAAGTAGGAAACCACTTCAGAGGTTTCCATGTTTTCACTCCAGACCCCTGTTAGGAATGCAAGACAATCCCATAGGACCACATTCTGGTGAGAACAGAAAGTAAATGACCAGTCCTGAAAATCAAACCCACAATGTATTATTCAACCTTTAAGTTGAAATAATGAGATTTTACAGGAATTTGCTTTGTTTTAAGATCATCTCCATAGCTCACCCTTCTCCCACCTTTGACAATTCCTTTAAATGGCTTTGTGGTCCATAGCTATTGAACCAGCTTTAAACGTTTGGAGATACTACCTCCATAGAAAGGAATCAAGTGGAAAGCTTCTGTAACAGTTAGAACTGTATGTTTTAAGAGTGTTCCGAGTTGTGAATTTTCATACTTGTGTGTTCAAAAGGCCATGTGGTGTATTTACGCTTCTGAAACGGTGTTGAAAAAGTATGTCCCTAAAAATGTTTATTTTTTAGAATGGAAAGCTTTTAATAAGACATGCTTAATACAATAAGGGCTTTTCAGAAATAGGCTTGTAATAATCTTTAAAATCAGAAGTACATCCCATCTAGGTATTAGATAAGGAAGCTGCAAGGTAAGTGTATTTATAGGGTGCCTAGATGTCTCCAAAAGTTGAAACATTTCTAACTGAACACCTGGAACAGGACTATACATTTCTCTGTACAGGATGGATATAACTAAACCAGTCATCTCCATCCATCATCCATATTACTGAACTTTTAATTAATAAGGAAGTAAAGAAACTTATCATTAGTTTAACTTAATATTGGATTTTCATTAAATTATGGTAATCATAAGTCATTTGTGCCTATTAAAACTTCCCTTTCTTGACCTCATGCTATTTCCAGTGCCTGTTTCTTTTGCCTTAGGTTTTGGACTTAGGCTCAGGTGTTTGGACGGGTGTTTGTGCTTCCCTTGTCCCTGATGAGGAGTAGCCATTCCTGTTGTATTTCCAGTCCTAGTGTTACTTCCATAGTTAACACAACATATCATGGTGTCTGTGGGGAGGAATGAGACACTCTTGTGGGGTGTTGCCCAGAGTGAATGTATTAATTTTAGATTTTTCTTAGATGTTGCTGGGTCAGAGAGGTACTGATGTCTGGCAGAATTGCTGAATAGTGGTACAGATTTTATCAGTGTTTTATCAGTGATGATAGTTACTTCTGAATATGATACTAGCCAAGTTTACATGACCTCTCAGGACCATTTTGCCCAGTACAAAAATTATATCTCTCTTTTGGTGAATTAGAGCATTTACTTAACATTTTGTGACTAATAATTAGCTGCCCCTGGCATAGTAAAGTGTCCCCGCTTTACATACATGATAACTAGGGCAAGAAATAATTGGATCAGCGATTGCTTCCCATCCTGTTCAAAAGGGACCTGGCCTCAGTGATTCACGCCCTTGCTGCTTCCCGTCTGGACTCCATCAGCGCAGAATACCTGGGCATAAAGCCATCAGCCTGTAGGACATTCCAGCTAATACAGAGAACTGCAGCACTGTTCCTCAGTAGCAAAGGAGACCAGGAGCATATTCAACCTGCTCTCTTGCTGTCTACACTGCCTTCCTACATGTTTGTCCGGTTGTGCTCTAAGACTCAATCCTTAATATTCTCGGTGGACTGGGTCCAGTACATCTCAAAGATCACCTGAGAAGTTCTTCCCATTTGGTAACAATGCGGTAGTTGACAGTCCTGCTATGAGTGTTTATATTAAAGAGCTGAAACTTGTTTGCACAGGAGCCAGAACTTTCTCACAGACTGGCCTGGGAGTGTGGAACAGACTTCCACAGCAGTTAAGTGTTACCATGAATGTCCTCAACTTATGCTTTTAAGAGTAGGGTGCACCTAGAGGTGCCAAAGGCTCCCTTCTCTCATTTAAACTTGTACCTGCATGTAGATTTCTAAACCTTCCCCATAACCCCAACCTACAACAACAGAGGTCTTCCAAAACAAAATACACAGTTCCTTCCCCAGGGAAAGGATGAAAGAAAGAATGAAGCACTCAGAGCAGATGTTATTCATGTCACTTAAAACAGCAGGAGAACATTCCCAGCTCCCGGTACAAGCAGCTGAAGCAGAGCAGGGCAGAGCCAGCATAGAAGAGTCTCCAGAAGTTTTACTTAGCTTTATGTATGTGTCCCTCTCTGGATGTCCAGTTTTAACATTTTCATGTTCCAAGGTTAGCACTGTTGAAACTTATCTTCCAATTTCTTCCTCATTTCTTTAAGGGTTAAATTTTCCAAAGATCTCTGCATTGTAAAATGCTCCCAAAGATCTCAACATTTTAAAATGGCCTTTAAAATACCCTTGGCCTGAGCCAGAGCAGAATTAAGCAAGCTCTAGGCTATTTCAAGAACTAAAAGACTTGACTGAGACCTTTAGTGGAGACAGTAGCAGAGCTGGGATTCAAACACTATATTCTCTCATTTGAGGGTCAGCTGGAGAAAACTGCTAATTAACCGGGGCTGGGGTTGTCGCCTTGTGGCAGAGGCCTTCTGGGGCCAGCTGGGAAAGAGATTGGTGTGGGAATAACATCAGCCATAGCAGCAGTGGCACCGCTACCTCCATATAGGATTGTTTTGCCAAGGCCCCAACAGCAGTTGAGTCTGTGTATCATGTAGGTCCCAACGGCAAGCCTTCAATGACAGCAGGGGAGACCATGAATAATTTATACTCTTTACACAAAAACAGGGACAAAACTTTCAAACCTGCAGGTGAAGTTAGATTTTCAAGGATGTTTTCTTCACAAAGAAAGGCCTCAAAACATTTTTTTAAGTGAAATTGGAGATTAGTTCTGGCATTTCTAGGTCCCCAAACTCTTAGGGTGAGGAGCGGAACATAGAAGCTGGCTTTCTAGGCCCCAAAGGCCAGGAGCCAGCAGGGAATAACTTTGTCAGCTCTTCTTAAAAAGAAGCCTACCTGAAATCCAATTAACAATCAAAGCTTTAGGCCAACATTTTGAAACTCAGTGGCCTATTTCTGAGAGGGTGCTGAGCACCTCCAGCTGCAGTTAAGGCCAGTACAAGATGCTGGTGCTGAGTACATCAGGAAATCGGGTCACAAATGCCTGAAGTTAGGAACCTTGGTAAAAACATAGGTGCTGAGCAGCCATAGCCTCGTTTAAGGTTTCAGCAAAACACTTTTGATGCCTAAATACAGGCGCCACATTCAGTAATGTTGGCCTTAGTCCTTAGCAGGCAGCCAGGTTGCTTTTGTCAGAGCAAATGCCTAGGATTCAGGAGAGCTGCATTCAGTTGCAAGGTCAAGTACTAACTTGCTCCACTTAACCATGCATGCTCTCCATCTCATGTGAGTAAGGATGATGATAATAATATGTGTGCCAGAGATACTAGGATTGTAATTAATGCTTATGTTTTGAGGGAACTAGATAGAGCTGCATGCACTGCAAGTATTATTAGTTTTGGTGCTTTTTTTCCTGAACGCTTACTGTACTGTTTCAGATAGATAGATATTAGTGTGTACCAGAATGTGCACTGAGTATTTTTCCATGTCTTCCAAGATGTAAAAAATTCAGACTTGTGTTTCTGAGACGTGAGACTTCTTTCCCTAGAAGGGAGAATTATTTTCTTTGCAAATTTTCTCAAAAGGCAATCAGGAGAAGTATGGTGGAGGCACTCGTGCACCAGCTCTTTAAGGACACACGTTTAAAGTGTTTCCCCTGCAAGTCTTTTGCTTCAATGTCAAACAAAGTTTAAATACCAAAAAAAATACTTTGAATTCCCTTCCAGTGCCCCTTCCCTCCTGAGGATTGAGGGGTGTTATGGCCATATTAGGTTTTCATGTGGTAATTATTTTCTAAGTAAGAAATTTCCAGGTTTGGAGCTTGTGAGTTCACCCGCTTTTGATTGGCCTACTCAAACGTAAACACTCCCTGTGGGTACTTGGTTAGTTCATGAATATTTATAACACACTGCAAAGCCCACCAAGCCCAAAGTGCCAGAGTTTTTCAGGGACCATTTTGATTCCACTAAATAGTGCTTGACAAAAATGGGCTTAGTATAAAAGGTTCTTACTTGTCTCCACATACTCCATATACTTGTAACTCTACATGCAACAGTTAGCCTGTGAAACTTTACGCACTCTTTCCTGTAAATAAGCAGCAAACAATGTGTTTCACAGAATCCCTTATACATTCCCTGAGAGAATGTTCCTTAAATTTCTGGAGCAATTGAATCACAATTATGGGTTTGTTTTTTCAGACACTTGAGTGATGTTATTGATGAAATTATAGAATTAATTGTCAATGACAGTGTAGCAGTTAAGTGATGAATGTTGCCTTTAAATGAACCATTTTAATGTTGAAAAAAAGTTCAGACTTAAGGAACAGTAAAATGACAAAGGATTGGAAGCTAAATGTACTGTCCAAAATAAGTACTGAGCTACACCCACAAAGTACCCATACAAAAATAAGCAAAAATGTATATTCCTTCTCTTTCAGGGGGGATAGAGTCATACCCAAATGTGTATGTGCTTGAATATATGTCCCTATTTTGCCTACTCCTTCCTGTTTATGCTCTTGTATGCCTGGACTGTTTTTGTAAAATAGAGGTATCTATTTTTTAAAAGATCAGTAGCAACAAAAAAGATTAACACATACTTTGGATCTGTTCTCCTTATTGCCTCATACAGTCAACATTAAATAGATTCTGCAGAATCAGGTAATATAGTACAGTTCATAATCCTTGTGACTGCAAAGACTGTCATGCAAATATGTTAAGCAAAGTTTGTTGTCTCCGGTGTGAAAGCAGCATGAAACCATGGCAATCGGAAGATAAGCTCCACTATTCCTTTGTCTTTTTAAGTGTTGACTCTGAAACATATCAGTGACATTACATGTCAACATTAACATCATGATTTCTGATTTTTAGCAAATGGAACAGCAAGGTGTGTGAGATTTCAGCCTAAAGAAGCAAATCAGAAGTTACTGCAGAAAGGAAAATGCACAGAAAGACAGAAGAAGGAAACTAAAGGCAAAGGAGTAGAAGAGAAGTAGAAAGGAGATTATGGGGCAAAGAAGGAAACAAGATAAAAATAATAGTGCTTGGGAGGGCAAACATTTTTCTGCTAAGTGATGCTGATAATAATGATAAGGCACTTGTAAAAATAAATCATGGTAATAATAAGGGGAAGTTCAGTTATGACATAAAGGCCAATTTCTACCCTCAGTCTTTGTAGAAACCTCTGTGAACATCAGGGAGTCCTGTTGTAGATTGAGGACAGGGGAAGCAGTAAATGTATTCCCTGACCCACAAATAATCATTAGAAATGGAATTCTGCCCTTTGCAGAAAATGAGTTTTTATCATCTGTGCCCTGAACATTGCAGCCTACACCTTGCCATTAGTCAGATCAGTTGGCTCATACACCTGGAGTAAGCAGACAAAATAAGCACTCTGTTTGCATTTGAATAATTTCCCTGGTAGATCAGTTCAGTTCTCTTACTTGTCCATCCATTAATTTCTTGCTAATGTAGTTGATATCGATGACTGATTTTCTGTGCTAGACAGGAAGCACCACTTCTTCATTCTAGAACGCATTCCTTCCTACAACTGCCCTGCTGTTAGCTACCAGTAGCTGCCGTTATATTATCTTTCATCTGGCCCAGAGCTGACAACAGATGGCCATCTCCAGGACTGCCATCAGTGTGACTTTATGAAGCATCCAGCTATGGTGTACTGAGGAGCTTCATGGCCAGTTCTGCAAATCTGCCTCCCTTCCCCCCACCCCCACTGCTGGCCCTCCTCATTCCAACCCCGTGAATAAGCTCCTCATTCCTGGCTCCACTCTCCAGTGGTCCTGCAGTTTCCCAGTGAGCAACGGCACAACGTTATCAGTGAAAGGTTGCCGCTCGAGGTCTGCCCCCTCTTCCCTCCACAGCACTGGCAGAATGTTGCCGTGGCCCCTGTATATCCCAGCATCCTCACCTCTCCGTGGTTTTGGTGTACCAAAGCGTAAGTAGAGGGGCTCAGTAGCAGCAAACCTGCCACCTCTTAAGATCTGTAGTCTGAACCCTACCTTCTTCTATCAGAGAGCTCAGCTTGGTAGCCCTGCCTCTGCTCAAGCTCCAGGGTTTGGAGAG
The DNA here is from genome assembly GCF_000737465.1 of Haliaeetus leucocephalus. NCBI lineage: Eukaryota > Metazoa > Chordata > Aves > Accipitriformes > Accipitridae > Haliaeetus > Haliaeetus leucocephalus. The sequence goes on along the minus strand of NW_010972864.1, from coordinate 2,201,661 downwards.
AGGGGGGATGTTTGTTCTTTGGTTTTTTGATGTTCCACAAGACATGCTGCCAAACCAAGATTAAGTATATTAAGTGTGAAGGAAGCTAAAGTATCGATTAAGAGACCCAAAGTGGAGAAAAGTATAAAATTCACAAGCATCCTGATTCCATTGACATGTTAGATCATTTGGAAAAGCTGTTTCAACTGGGTGGCTGCTGTGCATTTTGGAGAAAGATATATTGTTTGCTCTTGACAGAGTTTTCTAAAGCAAGGTACCTCCAGAGCTGAACCTGTATTTTAAGAGAAATTCACATTTGTATCCTTTATTGTGATATTTGCAGCAAGTCTACAGCTAGTAACAGTCTCTGCCCTCAAGCTATAAAGGAATAAGGCTCCATTGTTGGAGAGAGAGCAGGCTTCTGTGTGAAAGGCTGAGATGTGGTAGGCAAGATGAATAGTGCTTAAAAGCAGTGCTTGTGGTGCTGTCATTTAGAACAGGAACACTGAGGATTTAAACAAAAGTGAAGGGCATGGTAAATGAATCCTTTAAAATTGGTCAAATTTTCAGCTGCCTAAAATAACAAGTTTTCTCCATTGATGGGTTCATTCAGTAGGAGGAAAGTTGGGAGGGGATGAATCCCCCTAGGGAGGAGGTGCAGATAGTTTGTGAAAACAAGGTGTGGTCAGTGATTCATAAAGAGACACATCCAGGAAACTCCAGTAGACAGCAATCTTGGCTCAAAAGTGGTGACTTTCCTTCTTTTTTTTAATTTTCTTTTTTTCCTTTCTCTTTTCTTTGGGGGGGGGAGAAGACCATCATTAGATTCCTCCATTCCAAACATTAGTCAAAAAGACTTGGATGCAGATGGCTACACAACTGGAGCTGTTCATTACAAAACCCCACCAGGAGGAACAGCTTTTGGGTTCAGCTTTTCTACCTGTTATTGGGGTCAGGTTCACCATGCTTTGATCAAACTGAGGCTGAAATATAATTTTGGGTGGAAACAGAATGGATTTTTGCAGGCTCTCATGTTTGGGGTTTTTTTTTAAGTTGAGCTTCCTTTGTGTTCAAAGCTGAAATTGAGTGTCCCCCACCCTGTTAACAAGGGAAGAGACAGATGATTCAGTTCTCGTGAACTAATACTGCTGAGTTACACACATTTCTACATGCAGCTTTAGTTTATCTGTATTGTTATAGTCTCATTTTGCAGCAGAATCACTAGACACAGGCACTGATCATGGGTGTGTAAATCTGCTTGGGGATACTCTGTCGGTGAATACTCTGCTTCCCCCCCATACTTTGTGTGTGTAGATGTGTGCTATGTAATATGAAGAACCTGTGATACTGTTAAATATTAGTGGCGCATTTTGCGTTTGTAAAGGTGAAAGGTGATTGTGCAGGAAAATGGAAGAGTATATTTGCTGTGAGACAGGCACTAAGAACTCACTCCCATGCTCAGTTATAATTCATGACTGTACTGGTGGGAAGCCCTTATCCCTCTGTGGAGTTAATGCATCTCTACTGTAGCCTGCTGAGAGCACCCCGTGTCCCCTCCCACCATCTGTGCATTCACTTGCGTGCTTTCTCTCTCTCTCTTTACTGTGAGATCTCTTGGTGTTAAAACTGTCAGACTACTACTGCCTGGTAAAGGTGGCTTTATGATGTGTATTAATGTTGAATTGTCATTTAAAGGGTGAGGAGGTAGGAAAGGGATATGTCACCATTTGTTTTAAGCTCTTGTTAGAAAATGCTGACGAGCAGATAGACAGAAAGGTAGATTTGTTACTTCAAACAGCAAACAGCTTTGAACAGTGTATAGAAATTGCCACAATGTAGGGTAAGAAAGAGCTATTGATGGCAAATGCATCTTTGTTCCCAATCTGGGCATATTTTGCTGTTTCTTGGTACAGTGGATGTCTGTTTCTCCATGCCAAGATTTGAAACAATGGCATTTTAAATTGAATAATATTTATTTACCCATCCGCTGGCTTAGTTGACAACTATTTTATTTTTTACAAGTTGATCTCCTCTTTTAGCTGAAAAGCTCTCTTGCAGGCTGCAAGTTAATTGCTTCTATGCTACCTGAGACTTGAAATTCATGTGACCAAGTGCTATAAGCTAGCACAATCTTACTTAAATAGGTAGTGTACGAAGATTTTTTATTATTATTATTGCTGTAAGGCACTGTCAGAAGACCGGTGAGACTGTCTAGCTTTGAAAGAACTGAACTCAGTTCACAGAGGTTTGAGATGATGCTTTATCAACCTGGCACCTTACCGCAATATTAGACTCAGAATATGGTTAAAAGACCATGTACTTGACTGTCACAGCAATATTAATTTGCAGTGTTTCACTGAATGTAATCTTATGTAGTCTGTTGTTTGTATTCCTTTAAAACTTATAAATCAAATCCAGACCTGGAATACCAGTGTATGAACTTAACAGATGTGCTGCCATAAGGGACTTGCTAGGTTATAAACTGCAGAAATGATCTTTTTCTATTTCAGATTCCTAACTTATTCCAGGGGGATTTAGAAGCCACAGAAGTAAGGTGGAAGGTCACGCGTTCGGACGGTAGCACCCACCCAGTGCTTGACGTTGGGTGTAATTGTCAGGAAATCCACCTCTAATCGTTTTATTATTCAGTCATAGCATCCTGCTGAAGCTCCTGAGCAAAAGTAGGGCAAGAATGACTTCAGTAGCTCTGTGTCCAGGTTTTCTTACGTGAAAGATCACTTTGAGATGACACAGCTGAGTAGTCGGGCTGAAATCCTAGTTGGTATTTTATTAATTTTGCACCAAGATAAATCCTGAAATTCTGACAAACTCCATGACAGGTGAAATTCCTTCTTGCAGAATCTGCTCAGCAAGAGGCTGCTCATTTCGTTCTGTTCGGAGGCAGGCAACAGGAGGGCAGCTTTATAATCAGCCCTCAAAGGAGCCCCGGCCGCCCCAGAGCCTTGGACTGATTGAATAACTCCTGGGCCTCTTCCCCTAGGCCTCCATCAGCAGGGGTCCTGTGGAAAGCAATCTCCCGCAGACTGGCACTGAAGTGAGCTTTAAACTACTATTTTCTGCTCTCCAGAGGAGCCTGGAGTACTAAAAGATAGATGGACTGCAGATATTTTATGAGAAACTGTCAGAAGAAGAGCAGAGTAAATGTTTTTTTTCCTCCTTCTTTGAGTCACATGCTGCATCACTGTAGAATTTTTCCCAGAATCTTTTACACTGAAAGTTTGAAATTAATTGGTTGCTAACCTTAATTTTCACCCCTCCCTCTTCTTCTTCCTTTTTTTCTCTTCCCTCTTCTTCCTTTCCTTTTTTTTTTCCCCCCCTTAAATATTCACTCAGAGGCCCTTTGCTTAACCACAGTTGCAGAAAATCAGTACCATTTGCACTGAAATATTTATAATGACAGAATGAAAAATTGGATTCATTTTCTGGCCTGTAGCCGAACAGTCTGCAACTTTGCGCAGCATTGTTTAGCATCTCTCATTCCTTCCTTTCATTGGGGTGGTTTTCAGACACACACGCACGCGCTGCCCATGCTTCAGAGGAATGCTTAGCAAAACACAGAGCCATTTTTAATCTCAGCCTTGAGAAAACAACTTGTCTCTAACCTTGCCACCATTTGTGGGGGGAAGTAAAGGGAGGGGGGTCCCCGGGAAGCATGTAGAATCCCTCTTACAGGAGAGATTATAGAGGATGACATGCAGTAATCTGTCCTCTACAGCAAAGCAGTGTACAGCTGGAATTCAGCAAGTTGCTTCAGTGTGTTGCAGGGGAGGCAGAGCAGACTTAGCACCAGGCTGGATAGCAGGATCTCTCCAGTAATCCCTGTTCTGCCACCAATTCCCTCGGTGGCCTTGGGAAACTCATTTGCCCACAAAGGAAAAGGTTGTCAAAAGCTCTCTTTTGTGCGTGAACACAGACTGTGCCTGTAAAAATGCCCTGTGCTTCTTTGCACCTCCAGGTGGATGCTGGAACTGTACATATTTACTTCCCTTGCAGCAATGGTGTGAAGGTGAAGTGGTTGAAGTTTGCAAAGTGCTTTGAAAATGAAAGTGCAGATCCTCAGGCTCCAATTTGCATCCCCTGCCAGTATAAAAGGTACCTTAGTCAGACAGCCAAGGATTCCCCCAGTACGCAGCAATTCCTGTTTATTTTGCTATCTGGTTCTGTATCACTCCCTTTTGGTCCTCACAGGCGTGTCTCAGAGTCCGATGAATTCCAGGGATTTTTAATTGATATAACAGTCCTGTGGGAGCTATTACGAGCTGGCATAAGTCTGGGCAGCCTTACGAATGCTTTAATGTGCACTGAAGACTATGGTGGCCCAAGATTTTAATGTTTAGGCCATGTGGATTTACAAAAATATACAATAGTTGTATAGGAATTAGTCTGAAAATGTACACAATTTAACAGAGAATGATAATTCTCTGCAGAAATTAATAGAGAAATATATCTGTGAAAAGTGGTGATTTTGAAAACCCTTAGAAATTATTCTGGTGAGTTCTGTAGACTGTCTTGATAATTGTGTTAATTTCTGGAAAAGCCCTGTGGCCAAAATCTTAATCCCTAATGTCTAAAAAGAGGCACCTTGAGACCATACTGGATCCCTTAAGGAAGTGGGTTGGGTGCAGGGGTTGGATTCCGCAAGGTGTGGAGAATCTCCTGAAAATGTAGGTGCCAGAAATCACCTATTAAGGTCCAAAAATGTTGTCTTGCTAACTTCACCCATATTGAATTTACAACATAGCTCTATTGTGATAGCAGGTATCTGTGTACAGTACTAAATTCTGATCTCTACTCCACATCACTCATCTGAGCACAAATTTTTTATTTATTTGGTTTCTTCTGTTAGAGCTTCAAAATGTTGGCTCTCTCTCAGTGTCCTTAGGAGCACAGCCCAAGCAGGTGTGCCTATAAGCAGTAGGAAGGGACGGACATCTGCTCTAAGCATCACTACAGCTCAGTTAACACTGCACAGCGTTATGCGGTTTGTGAGCAACGCATACTTTTTATCATTCAAAAGTTTCTTACCAACTTGCAGATTTGCCTTTTTCCCAGGTTCCCCAAGATAGTTTGACAGGTCAGCCTGAAGTGATAAGCGTTCTGACACAAACTGCATTGTGTCTTAGAAATTTTGCCTGCAGTTGTTTTACTGTAGTATTGCTTTGATTTAAAAAGGAACTTTCTACAAAGTGGTGTATTTTATGATATAACAAAAAAAAATTTCCAATATTGTGCTGCATGTATTACAGAGATTTTCTGCTTAGCCCTTATTACTGCTTTCTGGTTTTCTTTTTTCTCGTCATGTATGTAAATGGAGAACAGCATAATTTTTATGATTTTTAACAGTTACTGAGAAGCAAAAATAATAGAGACGAGAAAGAATGTGAACTTTAATTGCAAATATTAATTATGTTTTTAAACTGACATTTTGAAAGCAGATTGCCCTGACAATTTAATGACATTTTAAGGGAAGCCATAGCCCCAGTATGATCCTTCAAATCCAGAAGTATTTCTTTGGCTGAGCTGACCAGAACACAAATATACAGGTGTGTAAAATGCCTTAAGATGCTGAAAAGATTTGTGGCGACAATAGACTAGAGACCACAGTGAATTGACAGTACAGATCTAATGGGATGGTGCAGAACTGTTACGGAACATCGGGGACTGTAAGAGTAGCCCCCAAACAAATGTTTTATCTCATTGTTGAAGACGGTACCTTTCTGGGAAAGCTGCTTTCTCTGCCGGCCTGAACCGTTGTGTTGGTTTTGTTTTTCTGTTTGGAGTGCCAGTCTGTTTACTAAAGTTATTAGTTTATAAATTTTGCCAAGGTAAAGTAACTGTGAGAGCTTTAAATTAGAATAAGTGCCACTTCTGTGTGGCAGGTTCCTTTGAGGGCTGATTAGAAAGCAGGCCTCCTGTTGCCTGCCCCTCTATGCATGGCACTATTGCTGTGGGTACTTGTTTATAGCTTACCTTTGAATTTATATAAGTGTGCACTGTGGTATGATGAATCGCCCTCCAATAGTGAAGAGTCTGCGCTTTTTTTTTCTGGGATCAAGCTAATACTTCACTTTAAAGTGTTATTTTAATTAGGTGGGTTTTATTGTAATGAATTAAAATTAACTTGGAGTAGCAAATTATGTAAGACTGCGAGGGTTATAGATTAGCCTCACCATAGCTACAGCACATCTATTTGTAAAGGAATTAAAGTTCTGTATTTCAGACACCTTGGCACTAAACATAGACAGCAAATGAGTGTGTTGTCTCCAGTTATTTTCCTCCTAAATGTGATTCTTTTCACTCGGATCAGAAGATTGCCACACTAAAAAACAGTCCTCATGGGCAACAAGAGGTGAAAGCACAGCTGCAGGAGGCTGGATCTCCTGGCAGGAGATAGCCTAGGAGTCAGGAGTACCACGGCATCACAAGCCAAACCCAGAGGTGAGGGGGGGCATTTCTTCAACTGTCAGTGCAGGGTCAAGGCAGGATCTAATGACATGTCTGACTTGCAACGTGTCACTGGCCAGCTGTGTGACAGGAAACAGAATGACCAACCTCAAAGAATGACATTTGGTAGGAGGATACTTCTTCCCTCATGGGGAGGAAGGAAAAAGGCATAAAAGGATGCTTCTTTGTGTAGTACTTCTTGTTTGGGGGAGGGGAAGTATTAAAACGTAGACGTTGGACTTCACTGTCTTCTCCCTTTTATAGGTTCTGAAACAGGAGAAAGTGAGAGTAAAATTCCTCCCATTTAGCTGTGGTCACATTTCACTCTTCTTTTACACAAATGCAAATGACAACAAACCAGAAGACAATAGAGAATCCAGGCTTCTGCATTTTACAACCAATAACCACAATGACAAACATAAAATTTTATTGTCCTGGTACCACATGTCAGTAAAAGCTCCAGATTTACTGATTTACAGTGTTTGTCCTTAGAAAATTTAGAAAAGTAGTAACTTTGTTCTAAAGGGCAAAATAGCATTCTGATCTCTCTAAAAGTCACCTTTACAACATGGAGTTTCTTGGACTGAAAAGGAGGGAAATCAGATGAGGTTGCTCTAAGAACAATATGTTTCAACATAGGGTTCTTAGCTGTCTAACTGTTTACCAGATATGAAGGGATAAAAATTGTCCTTATTTTCTTTTCCAGCAAGTAGATTTGTAATTCACACACACACCACCACCCCCCAAGTACTGTCCCAGTTCCCACTATTCCTTGTTTGAAGAGTGTAGGAATAAGGACTATAAGATGTCCAAGATGGGCTGGCGCAGTAACCAGTTGTGAAGGAAGTCAGAGAGCAAAAGCCATGGGGGCCTCTGCTTATCAGCTCAGAAATCTTTGGCCATTTCTATCAAATCTGCTCAGTCTGGCTTTCCTTGCAAACTGTCTTGAAGGAAAAAGTTGAACCAATGTGCAACAGAGTTTGGGGCATTTAGAAGAGGAGGAGAGCTAGCAGAACTCCATAGTTTTTCCTTTTTTTCTTCCCTACACATTTTAAAATTGACATACCATGGACAAGGGGACATATTTTCACTTGTGTTCCTGATCTGGGGATCCAAAATACACACCTGTCCACTTACACATCCTCTTAACGGGGTGTATGTATGTTTACTGGCTGGATAACTACCAAATATGATTTCCATGTACGAAAGCCAGGTTTGGTGAACTGGGCTGGTTCAGGGTTTGCTTTTAGCTCAGCAAAAACGGTGTTAGTCACTTTAAGTTAATCTCGGGCTGATCCATAACCTCCAGTGTGCTGAGTGCTGTTGTACAAGGCCCCATGCACCAGCTGGCAATGTGTGGGGAATCCAGATTCCAGGCTGTGCCTGTGTCACCTGGTAAGCACAATACCCAGCGTTATGTCACGAGGTAGGGAGGTGAACGCAGTGATCGATACAAGTGTGGGATGTGTCTGTCTGTATAAGAGTGCAGACAAGTTACAGGGCTTTTCTTTCAGGCTGTATCAAGAAACTTGTAATTTCACTTGTAATTTTGTTCAAAGGAATTCTTGTACATGCACCTGTGGAAAACTGGAAAGGATCATTGTTTTAAAGGTTGCCCTTTGCATATAAATCACAGCTCTGTGTGCTTCCCCATTTTAATTGGGTGACCTTTTGAATCCTATGGACAGGAGCTTAAATTCTGAACCTGCTGGTTGGTTTAAGATCTGAAATCAATCCATGATCTAGCAGTTACTCTGCTTTAAATCAGAGAGCCCAGAATGGAAATTGAGAAGAAGAGTTCCACTTGGAAGGTTCCTTCTCACAACTCATAGAAAACTTCATTGCAGACGAAATAGATGTGTGTAAAATCCAGATTCATTTGTCAGTTTAATCCCTGAAAAGACCTATCAAGGATTCAGTGTGTACGAGAGAAACAGGGGGAGCAAGAAATGTGTAATGTTTCCAACAGGACATTTCTGTGCAATTATCAATTTACATTTCCATTATTTGTCACTAATTACTGCACTGAGCTGTTAAATATTTAGTAGTAGTTTGTTTAATTGAGTTTGACCTATAAAGAAATCTGTACGTAGCATAGCTCCAGTTTCAGGAGCCAGTTCCTCACTCCCAGCTAGGCAAATTTGTATTCACGTAAGATGAACACATATTGTTAGAAAAGGGGGTTTGTTTTTGTTGTTTGGGTTTGTTACCTTTCTGTCTCCCCCACAGATTTATTTGTCTTTAAGGTATCTAAAATTAGAGCATGAAGTAGGAGTGCTGCTTGTGGATGTAAAATGGGAGGGAGGTCAAACTTAACCTTGTTTACAGATGTTGTAGTTTAGAAAGCACCAGCATGATAAATTAAACATAACAAAGAAAAAAAATTAAAGCAGAGCAACAACTAGCCTATGAACACGTGTCTGTAAAACACTGACTTCATCCCTGAATATCTTATTAAGCAGTATTGCCTATCAAAGTTTGTTGTCCCCTGTTACTCTGTTGTACAATAACTGCAGATAAATCTGGATTTGTACAGCTTTGGGTTCTGCCTACTCTTTGCCTGGCTGTGTCTGACAGGGTGAAGAGACTTCTGGCTGTGGCCTCTGCCAGAGGGTGTGCAAGAATCAATCGGTACATGAGCAATATTCACTTTGTTTTAAACCCAACAAGCCTAGCTCTATTCTTACTTGTTCCTATCTTGAAACTCCCTTGATTTCAGAGGAGTTTCTCTTAATTTATACCAGGGTAATCATAACCATATTCTAAAGTAATAAGATTTTTGATATATTTCTCAGAAGTGTCTCCTTTTGCCTTTTTTGTTTAAGCTTTTATTCCCACTTAATGAACAATTTTCTTATTGGGGAAGGATGCTTGTGTATTAATTTGCAGTATCACAAAAGCCTTGTTTTTCTACAAACAAGACTTAGGCCTGGATCCTGATTAGCAGTACAGCCCCTTTGCGGCATAAAACCCAGGAAGGTTTCCCAGTTTCAATCAATAGCTGTGAACATGTCCTAATGATTGCCCTCTCTCCCCATCGCCATCATCTTATCATTTATGGGGGTAGTACATGCACCTTGCCTGTGCAGCCAGGCACACCTTGCCTGAAATGGAAGAGGTTGTTCTAAGTTCCATTGCCTTTCAATAAACACCAAACAGGGTAAGGGAGGCTTATGGCAGGCTATTGCCTGGCACCATAGGTTAAAACAGCCTTGGAGCTACTCTGATTTATGTCAGAGGCTTAACCAGGAGCCCCCTGGCAACACTTGTAATGAGGAGGGTGCAAGGATGGTGAACAGACACCTGTGTCTGTTCTCTTCTGGTGACAGTGATGAAGATCCTATTTGCTGTACCTAGAGGCATATGTCATTCTTTTCCATACAACAAATCTGTGATATATGTACTCACATATAATAATGAATCCAAAAGGAATCATTGACATTTTACTAGTGACTTACTGGAAGTCTCTGAAGAAAAATAGGTATCAGGGGGGTTGTTTTTGTTTGGTTTTGGTTTTAATTTTGAGTTTGCATCCCTGAGAACATGGTATCCAATTGGAGATTTTTTTACGGGTAGGTTTTCTCCGGCCCAGCTGGAAATGCTTGAGTAGAACCAGAACACTGAGAGTTTTACATAAATACAATAAAGAGTACGATCTGATTAGCAGTCATGCCATTTCAGAGACATTAATATAGTATCAAATCACATAGCTTAGGTGAACTAATTTATATGAATAACTGCAACTCAGTGTAGACTTTCCTAAATTATCATTGTCAATAGTGGTCAGTCATGACCTAAGATGACCATTTAATTGGCCATCATGTCTGAGAACAGACCTGATTCTCAAAGGCTGGTAAACATCAACTCACTACACGTAAGTGGTATTTATGGGAACATAGATTCTCTTGGGATTTGGCCCCTTCTTTGTTGTGGAAATAGCTCTGTTTTAGTTCAGACCAAATCCTTATTTCCTTGGGAATCTCAAGTTTCAGAGACTGTATTTTGTTAGGTCTATGCTAGTGATCAAACTTGGCCTGGATGAAACTCCATGCCTACTTTAGTGCATTTAAAAATTTATTGGTACTCCTTCTGCTCTAACAGCTGCACTGCAGTACTGGAGATGCTGGTGGCAGGGACACCTTGCCTCAAATTTTTTCTGTTCTATCCAGAACTCCAAAGGCTCCATTTGGCTTCCTACTTTTCACCTGTGAAAACCTGTTAGACATCATCTCCTTTCGAGCTCCCTCATTCACTCAGGATAAGTGTGACCACTGAAATCTGAAGATATATTCATTTTTGTGTCAGAAACATTGTGATTCTTGGGATGAAACACATCAGAAACATTTGTTAGTTTCAAGATTTCAGATAGAACAATTTAAGTTAATTTCCTGTAGTTCGTGTTTTGTGAAAGGAAGGGAGGGGCCTGAGAGGGAAAAAAATCTATGGTCACATCATCTGTTGATGACCAACTGAATTTGCTCTTTTTGTATTTCACCTATGCAAAAAATACAGAAATGCTTACAATCTGAGCATTCATAAACACTCTGTCAGTACAATTAAGGATTATAGCACAGAATGGACCTAGATATGCCCCTAACCTTCAGTTAATTTCATTTGGTGGACATGGACTATGGAAGTGGTTACCCTTACTGTGGGAATGCAAATCCCACCTATACTACATTTTTACCTGTATAGCAAGTGAGCCTGAGAAGCCCCTGTAACAGAATCTTCTTAATTACTTGCAGCAGCAGTGAAGCCAGGGCCTTAATGTTTTGGGGCATTGAAAGTAAGTTTACTGCTTTCAGATGCTTTAAAATGGCCCAGATATTCTACTGAAACCAGCTCCTGACTATGCAGATTTGGTTTCATGTGTGATTTGGGGCTGGCTGAGCCTCTTTTTCTCCTGGGATGAACATCAGGAAAAAAAAATCCTAACCCTGAGGTCTGTGAAGCTGTGAAATAGTCTCCCAAGAGGAGCATTGGAAGCTCTAATTAAAATTGGACTGGGCAAAACACTTGAAATTACACTATAGGCGATAATCCAACACTAGCAAGATGGGTGGAGAAAACGCCCTAATGGGTCTTTTCTGTCTTAAATTCTATGAATTCTTGTTCTTCTCTTTTATTATGCTATTTCACCTTTTTCTTTAATGGTGACACAGTGTCATCTAGAAAGTATTATAAGTATTATAAGTGAGCTGAGTAAGATGATGTTAAATGTCAAAAGAAAATGCAACAGTTTCTCTGCAGGTTCACAGTGATTATGTGGAGACAAGAAAAAGAGAAACTGACTGTAAGCAAGGGACATCAGTGCAGTTTCTGATCTGTAAGACAGTGGCAAATGCCTGTAATATACATGTTTATCATTTTGACATTACATTTCATATTCTTTGCTTATGAAGAATAACCACATTCCACCAAAGCTAACACAGGTGTGGAAAAGTCATTTACAGTAACTGTGTACATCACTCAGATTGCTGGAGACATCTTCTATCCAAATGTTTCAAATATCCCCAAAGACCTGGACTAAATAATATCTTTTTACATCTTAATTTATAGTATGTATTTAATCTTAGTATCTCACAAATCTAAATATCTCATCAATTTAGTCTTGGGTATAATCATATTACAGTCTACCAGGAAAGAACCCTGTTACAATATAATGGAGCTTTGACAAGAAACTCGGTGCTGCAGTACTGAAGCAGTACAAATTTAAAGAAAGGGTATAAAAACCAACCTTTTCTGAGATTTTTCTTAAAGTTATAGCTATGTCTGAATAAATTTCATTTATTTGATTTTGGTGTTAGCAGTTAATACTTCTCTTCCCTCCTCCCCCCGCCTTTCCACATGATAGAGTATTTCAGCAGTGTCTGATGCAGAGCTTTCTGCGTGAGAGGTCTTATATCATGACAACCAGTTAAGTAACAAAGCATCAGACCGAAGTTCTGGGAACCATGTTGACACCATGAAACTGCATTTTTGATTCGTCATTACCACTGCACTTAAGGTTATGCTAGGCTTGCCTTTTCCACGAGCCTGTCTTTCTTTCCCCTTTGGTTCTGGAAAATCCAACATCCTCTTGTTAGCTGCAGACAGTTTGAAAAGTATGGTACAGGGTAAGAAGTTGGAATAAAAAGAAGGGACAAGAAGCAGAAAATCTTGATTAGAAAGTATAATTTAATAGAACATGTATTGAACCAAATGTATTGATTAATGTGGAAGATATAGTACTTATATTGATTCAAACCAGAGATTTAGTACTAAAAGCTGTAAGCCAAAAAGCTGTTGCAGATTGCTACAAAAGTCAGTTTAATGCTGTCCTTGAGAATGCCTTCACAAAGAAATTCTTCTAATGTTTGAGGAGTAGGTAGAATGCGGTATATGTCAGTTTGATCCCGGAGGGTTTTATTTTGTACTCTAATAGCTGTTACGAGCCTACATTATATCCAAGGAGTAATTTTCCTTAGGGGTGCCCAGCTCGCTTTGTGTCAATATTCTAGCATTTTAAGTCACGTACAGTATATGCTTCTGGGAACAGTGCAGGAGCCAGCCAGACTCATAATGGTCTGCATTCATTAATAAAGGCAGAAGCTTCTGTCCCTCCATTGCCCACTACAGGGATACCTCCCTGGTCTTCAGGGACCCGTACAGACACATTTAAAGAAAGCTTTATTTTGAGTGGGCAGGAGATGAAATGCAGGACTTGCAGGCATTTCCTAAGTCAGCTATATGCCCGAGCACAGGGGTGACCTTAATGGGTCAGAGAAGAATGCAGGTCAAAAGACTTATTATCCAGCCTGTTGGAAACCAATTGCTTTTGTTAAAAAAAAATTGTAGCGCTTAAAGGTTGATAGTAATGTAGAGTTCTGTTTTACAACCTGGAACTCTATTGCAGTGCAGTGGGGTGCATTTATTTTTTTTTAATGCAAAAAAATACAAGATGATCCATAAAATTCACAGGTAAAGGATTCCAGATAAGTGATAACATGTAGGGTATCATAATTACTTAATCAGTGATGATTGATTGCTCATGTTTGTGTTCTTGAACTAAGGAAAAAATAACATGCTGCTGTGGTACTGTTACCATCTGTTGAAATAATGCATCTACATTTCATCTTTATATTTCTTCATGTGTTTGCTCTTTGCACTGTTTGTCAGGTATAACCATGTCTTGTTTCAGCTAGTCATAAAAAACAGAGGTCCCATTTAAATTGGATGCAACCTCAGTTCACATTAAAGATTCTCATGGGCTAGTGAGTCTGCTGTGGCTATCTGTGGATGTTTTTTCTTCATTAGGTTTGATGCTGTGGGCAGGAACTCTTTGCTAGCTAATACGTCTCATGTTCTATCTGAAACACAAAGACATACACCAAACAACAGAAAGTATTACCTCTTTTGTCTCATGCATTTCTGCAAAGAAACCTTTTTATATTTTTTTGCCGAGGAGATTCTTCCACACGGTATTATTGTGAAATCTTTGTATGTTTTTAACTCCTTAACACTAACAACGGGGATATCTCAAAGTATTTTCATCCAGAAGAGTGGTGGCATATAATTTTATAGCAGTTCACATAACAGTTGGGATTCTGGATTCTGCTAACAAAAATAATTATCTCTAGGAACAGGGAGAATGCATTTTAAGAGTTTAATTTGCTTGTGAAATATATTGAATTCAGGTTTTCCCAGGTAATATGCTTGGTTTCCAGATAATACTGAGAGAAATTGGGGATGTAGGAGTTTTCCTGGCTCGGTTTGTGTCTGATGCGGTAACAAATGCAGTGACACACACACGTCCTGCTTCACTGTTCCTCCATTTTGTGCATGCAAAGGTTGCATTTGTGTTTGCAAACTAGTTTCTCCTTATGAAATCTCAGCTCTTTGAAATGTTAACATAGCTATTGCTGAAGTTCAGGAAAGATTGTATTAAGAAAAATTATTTTTCCCTTTCCATGGCTAAGTAGGAAATTGAAATTTTTGCTTCGTAGGGAGACTACCTCATAATTAAACAGATGTGTTTATGTGCAATCAAATTTGGGGGAGGCTAAGAAGGGAAGCATGTGATATCTCCTGTACTTAGTTAAATGACTTCTCTTTGGTGAGTGGATGTACTAATCGCTCTGAACTCAGGCAAAGTAGCTTGAAGTTTCCGGAGATGGTGTTTCAAGCTCGTGTAGTGTGTCTTTAGTGAAGGGCAGCACGCTCTCCGAGCCGCACAGGGGATCTTGACTGTAATATTGTGCTCTCCCTGGGTGTACTGCACTCCCGTGTCCCTGCCGTGTCCCTGCCGTGTCCCTGCCGGCGGGAGCTCCAAATTCTGCTTTCCCCGCCTGCCTGAGCTCCCACTGCCGGGGAGGCGGGGAGCTCGCTGCACACAAGGCAAAGAGACTATCAGAGTCGAGATCTGCTGTGTGGATAATGGAGGAGAATTTTTGCCCTAAATTTTTAAACACAACACCCCTCATAAAAACAACAACAGTTCATAACTGGGATTAATGTTTGCAATTTTCAGTCACTTAGACATGGGGTCTCCAATAGATGGCTTTTGGTGGAGTAGAATATGGCTCTCTGTGGGATTACAGAATTTTCCTCCTTTTCTTATCTCTCTCCTCCCATCCTTCGCCTGCTTGTCTTGTCAATGTTATGCTTCTGAAGTGCTTCCACTTTGTATTTTTTTGCCACTTATCCAAATAGCTATTTCTCCCTAGTCCCTCACGTTTGGAGAGCCTTAATTACTTTGGAAACCATATTTTGTTTTGACTGTTTGCAGTAAGTATAGTTGCCTTTTTAAGGCCTAAACTGCTCAAAGCATTTCCTCATGTTCGTATCCTGCCCTGTCTCATTTTTTTTTGCAACACTTGTTTTTTTCTGTTACCTCTTCATTATCTCTAGAGAATATCATTTTACACCAGGGCACAGGAGTCAGGGACACTGAGAGCAGGGGCAAGTCAGTCCTTATGCTGTGTTCTATTTTGTCTCCTTCATATTTGGGCCTTTTTATTTTTTAATCATTGCAGCCAGAGTTACAGCTACACTTCCAAAACACCTTTTGACTGCTTCATATGCAACTGTTCATCCAGCCTCAGACTGATTATGCGTTTTTCACTTAGTGAAAAGAAATAAAAAACAGGCATGACTGACATGCTGGCTCTCAGTAGATTAGAAACAAAAGACACCCCCCGCCCCCCCACATATGTCTCTGCAATGTAACAACTGGTATATGACTTCACCTATTCAGAAGCAGAGAAAAAAATCAGAATTCAGGCTGCTGCCCCGTATTTAACTTGTCCTGTTGTTTCTAGGTACTGCAGCATCTCCAATAAGCCTGTGGTGTTATGCTGTAAGTGCTGCAATAAATGGACACAACAGGATGACAAAAGGGCTGAGTGTCAGGCTTAACTCTTAATTTCCTTGCTTTTGTGGTTTAAAGGCAGAGCCCGTTACCTGTGACCAGCCAACATTATCGTCTGCAGCTATTGTTACTGCTTTACAGCATTTTGAAATGATTTTATGGGAAGGATAAGAAGCTAGATGAAATCAAGTGGAGAGTGTATTTTTTTAACACTCTCTGGCCTTGGACAGTCTGGAATTCCTGCCATCAGCATTAAATCATTTTGTATTCACATCTGGAAATTGCATCTTTGAGTGTCACTGGGTCATTTTCCTTTAATCTTGAGAATGGCACTACATTAAAAATTCCTCAGTCTTACTGTAAGATCCGTTCCTTGCCAAATGTCCCATGAACTATTGTTTGTGTGCGTGCACAGCTTCGGGAGAGAGAAGGAGGAAGGGAGGGAGAACTATCAGGCTGGTCTGCAGTCACGCTGTATTTCACATTTGTTTCACCAAGGCTGTTTTCATGTGCCTTTTCATGGGTGGCTCTGGAGGGTATGGTTCAGTAGATGTTCACTTCATTGAAAATTATGACTGTCTTTTGGGAACAGGTTCATCCTGCAGTGTGTTAGTCCAAAGGAGTTTTAAGACAGATTAGCTTAATAAAGCATAATGAAGGGACTGGACGTGCTGGGGGCAAATTACGGGACGTGGCTGTCCTGTTTTCTGAGAAGTAGCATTCACAGACCTTTTCCAGTTATCTGTGGATCCAGTATACATTGTAAAAGATTTAACACGTTAGATTGGATCCTTGCTCTTAGCTTGATGCTTGTGAAGGATCTGAGCCAGTGCAGGCATTGAAATAGCATCTCTCATCCCTGAAAGTGGTCAACTCAATTAGAGCAGCAGTAGGAAAGAGGGTGAAACCTGTGTTTGCTGCTGTATTTGGTGATTACTCATATGGGAAAGGAGAATTTCAGACTCCAAAGTCCATGCTGTGTCACCTCACGTAAGGCACTGTGTTCACTTGAGGAAAAATACCTGTGGTTTTTGGTGACCGAAGGGCGGGCTGTGGCAGCCCCTCTTGTCTTCTCATCATTCTTTGAGCTCTCTGCTAGGCACAGAATGACTCTTACCATACTGTTTGGGGGAAATAGGTTTTAATGCAATAAACCATTTGAAGTGGTGCCACAGTCTAGGAAGCACAGTCCAATTACCATAGGTCTTTTATGGCAAATAAATGCACTTCTCATTTGCATAATGCATAAACCATGAGCCGTATGTAAGTGGACACCAGAACCGCTGAGCTGGTATACAGTTTCACTGGGGCAGGTCAGCCCACACCTACCTAGAGAAGAGTGCATTGCCCTTCTTGTGGCACATGGAAAGAATACTGTTGTGAAACAGCTGGGGAAAACTCCTCTCTTTGATAATGATGCTGCTTCTGGCTGCTTTAAAACAAGGAGGAGTTGAACGTACTCTCTTTCCAGTCCATCATTTTGTGAGATATGTTGGGAGAATTGGTTTTGCATCCTTCTTTCACATAGAAATGCCTGTCCTGTGACTAAGCTGTTTCTTTTATTTTTGTTACAGAATCATACGATGACCCAGCACAGCAGTTAGTGCAAGGCCCGTCTCTTCCAGAGAATTCTTTGTGGCACAAAAAGGGAACACGTTTTACTCTTTGCACGAAACTTTCATTGTTAATGTATATTATTCAGAAACATTGTATTGTACCATAAAACTTGTATTATCGAAACTGTTGGATGTTCATGTGTTTGAACTTTTGAGCACCGGATAGACTTCCTGTATATAAAGTGTTGCACATGTATTATGTTGTCTGATACTAAAATGGTCTTATAAAGACAAGTGGACTTGGGCCCTATTCAGGAAAGATACAAATAATAATAGTACTGTGTGAGGGGAAAAAAATAGCTTAAGAAAAAGTGTCATTTTCAAGGAGGAGGGAGAAGGTAATAGCTATGTTCCATTACAGCTGTTTGGCCTTCCTTTCATTTAAACTTCAGTCTAGAAATCTCTCTTTTGGTATACAAACGGATGAATCTAAGACTATTTTTTATTGCTGAAGATTCTTGCAAAAAATATGAAGAGACTCTTTCTCACAAAGCAGGAACCCACAGTTGAATAAGGCCCATATATATATTTGTAAGCCTTGCGATATGACAGATAGCATTACCATATATGCAATAGTTGTTATGTAGATTGTCAAAGAAATTTTTTTTTCTGGATACCATTTGAAGCTTTGAGTGTTCAAGACTTTCCTTAATGATTTCACACGGCCAAATTCTTGAATCAGTTGGACTAACATGTATGTTACTGTTATTAATGTTTACTCTGCGGTCTGAACCTGGAGATTACTGGAATTGTTTTCCAAAAGGAAATAAATTCAGTTTACCATTATGTGTGAGCGTGCTTGTGTCATGTCTTTTTCCTTGGAAAATAGCATTATTACTACTGCTCATGTAGTACTTAAAGGACCACCAAGATCTGGAATCCCATTGCATCAGGACCTATACACTGCTCAGTAGGAGTAGGTCACTTTTCTCAAAGCTAGGCATTTAAATAAATGTTATTGTAGAAACAGATCTGCTGGCCCACTGCAAAGCAATGTGTGCTTGAGGGTAATATTCACTGTTTTCTGGTTTTGTTTGTTTTATTTGGCAATCTCAACATTTTCATACCTGTACACTTGACATGTTGGTTGCCAGAGGAGTCACCGCATATCTTCTGTGTATAATTAGCAGTGTATTTCAATGCAATATTATTTAGTGAGTTGGGGCTAGTACTGACAACCGGGAGCCACTGCAGCTCTGCCCGTAGCACTGTTAACCTCACATCGCCTCACCCTCTCTTCTGACATGGGTAGCAGAATTGGAGGTGGTGCACACCACAGGATGATGCTCACTAGCACTGGGGCCATGAGGGAGCTGTCACAAGACCTCACAGGTTTTGCTGAGGTCTGAGTTGGCTCCTGACTGCCTGCAATTTCAAGAAGAAGAAAGAAAGGGATAAAAATTTTCCTTCCCTACCAGTATCCCCCACTACTCCAGCTCACCTACGAAAGAGGACCAAAAAAACATTCTCCAGCTACTTTAGTATCTTATCCTATTGCTGGAATTGCTGGT
The DNA here is from genome assembly GCF_000737465.1 of Haliaeetus leucocephalus. NCBI lineage: Eukaryota > Metazoa > Chordata > Aves > Accipitriformes > Accipitridae > Haliaeetus > Haliaeetus leucocephalus. Next base: position 2,182,741 of record NW_010972864.1, on the reverse strand, counting down.
TTTATCCCATGGAAACCAGTATCTCTGAAATACTGCCATTAAAGATCCGCACATCACAACAGTCCAAATGGCTGGAGCTGCTTGCCTAGTGCTGTCAGGGTAGATATAAAGTGTGATTTCCAGTTTGCTGAATGCCACATTTTGACTGTCCACAGATGGAGGATGGAGAGGAAAGAAGTAAAGTCGGAAAGTGTCTGGTTACCAGATATTCCAAGAAAAAATGTGTCATGTTTAAAACTCCAGCTTTGAGAATATTGTGCATATTCTGCCAAATGCAAAAGAGAAATTCCTGGGTTTTGTATGAAGATCTCATTTGTGCTGACAAAAGGATAAATACAGGCACGAGTACACAAGGCTTGTAAAATGCCAGTTCTATTTATAAGTTGGAAACTGTTCCCATTCTTATTCTCATTAATATATTACTCATCTCAGCCAAATTGAATGTGATGATATGTTCTTTATTTTTGACAGATACCTTAAAGGATATAAGACATTTCAGCCTTCATGTGTGAAAGTGTGACATATTGGTTAAGACTGAAAATAACATGTTTCTAGTAGAGTTCAAGTATATAAGAAATATTACACCCTACTGTTTTTGTAAATGCCAGAGTGCCACTGAGTTGAGACAGATGGTAGCTGGGAAAGATGCAATCTTATAATCAAAAGCTAAAATATGTCAAAAATATGTTAGCAAGCAAAACGTAGCATATTACTAGTGTCTCATGTCATGACAGCTTGCAAAACATGCAAAGATGTTGAATTTCTAGATATGTAAATAAAGGAATAGTAAACAGAGCAACAGCAAATGTGATGAAGACTTTATGCATCGATTATCCCTTCGGTGTGGGGGAATAGAAGGGTCTTATGGCCACAGGCAGCCCCAGGTGGCTTCTGAGAGCTGGCTGCTAGTATCAAGTGCTGGAATCCTCTTACCTTTTCTAAAAGTAACAGGTTTCTCAGCGATACCTAAATAGCTGTTTAAAGAGATTATGGAAGACATCTGAACTTCCCAATGAGAACTGAGTATTCCTTGGGGAATTAACCACAGCATTTAGAAAAATCAACAGGAGAGGCAGATCAACTTGCCTCTTGGAAGAAAAGACACGGCTCTTTGTGTGTGTGTGTGCATTTCAGCTATGGCATGCCTTTCTCTGTCCTCGGTCAGCAAAAGCTAAGAGAAGCCCCTCCTCATACCCTTAACCTGATGTGAAAGGATAAATCTATTCAAAAGGTTGTATGGATAGATTGATGGACAAGGTATCCTTTTGCCTCTGAGATTGGCTTTATTCCCAAGATTTCAAGTGGACACAAGTTTTACTGTAAGTGATAGTTTAATAAAACCATTAGTCCTTCTGCTTGTTTGCCAGACCTGTGTTTAGGAAATGTCAGAGACCTAAAGCAGGTATAAACACAGAATTTGTACTGCAGAAGTGAAGTGATCTACCCAGATAATATCTGAGCACTGGATTTATGAGGAAATGCACTGATTCTTTATCTGAACAAAAGATGATCAGGGAATAAAAGTGTATTAGGCCTTTATGACATTTAGCTACCCAAAATAGGAGTTTTTACCATCATACACATTTTCATAGCCAGTTGCCTAAGTTAGATGTTCCAATCCGGTTAAGTGGTTCAGTTTACAGGGAGATTATTGGAATTTCTTTGGTTGACTCCAAGTCCAGTGCTCTCACTGCTTTCCCTGATTTAGGAGTCACTCTACAAACCCCAAAAAAGAATAATTCAAAGGCTCTGCCTAGGACATATTAATAGTTATCACTTCCTTCTCGATAGCATGTGGAAAGCTGAAGTCCTCTTCATGTCTCAGTGACTGAGCTTTTATTAGTAATTCTGGCATGACCACTCACTTTGTTTCATTACCACTGTCCTCAACAACACAAAAAGAGAGACGTCCCTTCCTTACCAACATATGGCACCTTCTATTTATAACAAGATTAACAATTCATTCACACCTTGATTGAATCCCGCTTTATTGAGATGTCACAACAGATTCTCACAGCCTGCAAAGGGAAAGACTTACAAATGTTAATATTGTGACAACCAGGACATAAAAGTAAATGAATTCTAATTGGCGACAATTAAAAATAGCTCAGTGTGAAAACAGAATATTGTGCTGCTGTTGCAGCCCTGTCTAGGATGAGGCAGTGTGAAGGACTGCATAGAATAAGACCATCCATGAATTCAGAAATGTTACCTTGATTCTTGTCTGATGTGTTCAGTCATATACTGATGCTCAATTAGTGTTCACATGCCGTTTACCTCTTAGTGGGCAATGTGCCATTCTCTTTAAAGTATTTGCTTCACTGCTCCATAGCAGCACAAAAATAAACAAGTTTAGGCCTATTTTACCAATTCCATTTAATACATCCATTTTCCCTGCCCATGTTGCTCCCCTTATTTGTATGCCGAAGATTTCTTTAATTATTATTATTATTGTTGTTGTTGCTGTTGTTATTAGTAGTAGTGAACTGTGAATGCCATAGCAATGCACTCCCCCAGGAGCTGGGCGGTCCCCGGCCACCAGCTCTGGTGTGCAGATTCTTCTGTGTGTGGCACACAAAAGCCTGACAAGGTCTCACTCATGTTTCAAAGCTCGCTCTCTTTTCAGAGCTATTTGTTATTGTCTCCACCATCACAAGTTTAAAAAAGGAAAGTTAATTAAATATGGAACAAGACTGAGCAACATCTTTTAAACCATCATGTCATTAGAATTGGATCCCTCTGAGAGCTGCTTAAAAGGGTTTTGAGAACAATGACTGTTCAATCAGATATTTATGGGCATAGTTATGTAAACACACTCTTTATTGTCTATGTATATTTAATATAATTATCAGTTTTGTACTCGGACTCTCAGGAGACCCAACAAATCACAGTGTTGCTTTGAAAATGTCAGCAGAAAAGACAATTATGTTGCGAGCAAATATTCATAAATCATATTAAAAAGTCCTGTGAAAATGTACCCTGTGTTGCAGAACTGCTTTTGCACTAGCAGAATCATCACTGCCTTTCTTTGATTTAAACTCTTCTTGTTAGTAGCAAGAAAGTTGCTTGAAACAAACCTTTAATACTAAAGAGCCTTCTGTTCCTATGGAACAATAGAAAAATTCAGAGGGCTTATTCATTTTGTTATTAATACGCTGGGATCTTTTTAGAGATTTTTAAATAAGGTTTATAGAAATCAAAGGTAAAAACCGTTTGCACAAGAGTGCCTAGGTAACTTACTTTACTTTTCTTCGGTTCTGAGATGATTCCTGACAACTTGCCATGTTTTGCTCATTATGTATCAGAAAAAAAGAGTGGAGAACTGGGACAGTGTTCAGTAAATTAAATGTGCCACACTTATGCTAAACCAGTACGTGTGCTGGAGTTTGATAAACACCTAGTAAGTGCCTGCAAATCATCTCTACTGTAAGATATACAATCAGCATATCAACATCTTAATTAGCAGCTAATGACATTTGAATGGGAAGGTTAATGTTAAGCACACAAATGCAGTTTAGTAAAGGGTAAAATGAAACACATTGAGATATTTCAATCTTTATTTTTTTTAAGTATAAACCAGCTGGCTTTTGTAGTAAGCAATCATCTGTACAAGTAATATCCCAATCTTTATGTTTTGGAATAAAATCTCCAAGACTAGAATGTCTTTTCTGGAGCATCTGGTCCTAGACATCAATGGGAACATTCCACATGTTGGACAAAGAGAAGACAGAATTCTGCTTTTCTGCAGGAAAATGCATTTCATCTATGCCATTATTTTTCTTTTGAGCACACAACTAGGTTTTAAGTAGGTGCAAGATGGTTCAGGCTGGTTTGTGATGCTTCTCTCATTCATTATTTTCTAAGCATATGTTTTCAACAGCAAACTTCTGTGGGATGGTGCAAAGCAAAGTGCATTCATGGCTGTTTCTGCTGTAGATGTCATTCTTGCTTGGGCAGTGATCTTACTGGATGTCCAAAGCAGAACAGACCAGAACCACTGAGCTGTTGGAGAAAAATCTGCTATAGAAATGGTGCTGTTGACTTTGCCAGTGGCATGGGTTCCCACTGAGCGTCATACTGAACCACTACTTTTGCATGGACCACAGGGAGCAATGCAGAGTGCTTGCCTTAAGATTTAAAATGTAAAGCAGTTCGAAGATGCCCACAATTAAAAAATCTTATGGCCATACAGGCTACTGTGTTGGCTGCATCCGACAAGCGAGCTCTGGAATACTAGATGTCTCTAATGTAATGATCTCTTTCTTGTTGGTTTGTTTGTTTAATTTTTGTGTCCCTTCTAGATGCTTGATCTCATGCAACCTTCATCCTTGTTTATGGGACCAATTATTTGCTTGTTTAGAAAAGTGGCTAAAAGCTCAGTACCAAAATTATGCTGCTTTGTTGGCCCAGCCACTTCAGCAAGATCAAGTCATGTAGCCACATGGTATAGCAACACCTCCACAAGGTGAATTATGTCCTTCTGCTCAAATAACAGGCAGAGGGTAAGTGGAAACAAAACTGTCTTTACCGCCAATGAGACAGAGATCAACAGCATCTGGAAGCCAAAACACATACTAAGATACTTTTAATTCAGGGAAACACCCACCTTTTAGAGTCATTCATACTTTTTTTGCAGAAAACAGCAGTTAGATATTTCCTTTTCTCTTGACTGCCATACTTTCTCTCTTCTCATTATTCACCATGATCTAATTGTTTAATGATTGACGCAGGACTATTTTGATTTTCTTAATTACATTTGTGAACCCACATTTGATTCGGCAGCGAGGTCATAATTTCTGATGAATTTAAGATTCATGTTGATTCATTCATCCTTTGACATATTTTATTTCTAATCACCTTTGTTCTTTTGGCTTAATTCAATATAATTAATTTTCTGGCATAAAATGAAAGATCATGGTTTTGATTAGGTGACAGCTTCTTGATGGGTTATTTGTAAATCTTTCAACCTTATTCACAGCTTTTCCTAATCAATATCTGACTTTTTTGACTTTTGCTTTCCTCCTCATAGTAATATCTGCCCAGAAAGCCATCTCCAGAGTCTTTCAGGCATTTTCTACTCACTGTGGAATCTGTCTCCTTCAGAAACTCTTACTTCTCTTACAACATATGGAGGATCAGATGGGGTTTTAGAGCTCGTCTCAACAGTGCCTTGTTATTATGGTATGTGTTGCTTTGGTATTCACAGGCTGTGGCATCAGGAGAATGACTTACCCATTTTCAGATTTGACAGCTTATGTTTTTAATGTTGTTTGAGGGGGGAAGTCTGAATTGACTTTTGATTTGTCATCAACTAAAGCAAATCAGTCTTTTACCCTATTTACGTCTGACTTTTAAATCCTAAGAGTCTGTCTTCTCTCAATGATAACATGTTTTCAGAATCTTTCAACACTTCCTTAATTGCTAAAATTTGCAAACAAGAGAAACACCCATGCCTAGCTGTCCGCCAGTAGTTCCCTTGGTCAGGCTTTTTCAATCTGTCGTCTTCTAGTGTTTCCCTCCTTAGATTTTCAAGGGGAATGGAGGAGAAGATTAAAGGGTTATCCAGAGGTTACATTCAACTGTTTGTTCATTAGATTCCTGGCTCACTTGGTTGTTCAAAGGAGTGCCTGAACATATGAATGGTGTTGTTATATTACCCATATTTATTTAATACACACAGTTTCTCTGGGCTGACTCCTGTCAGGCTGAGAAAGGCAGGAGCCAATTTGAAAACCTTCAAGCCTTTTCTGAGGGAGCAACCGCTAATTATCATCCTTTCCTGAATTTCCTTTTCTTGTTTGCTTGCCTTGAATGTAGGGATGGAGCAGAGCTTTGGAAGCCTGACAAATATCAATCAGTCTGCTCAGCATACAGCACCACGACTCTTTGCTTATTTCACTTGTTAGATGCTACTCGATGCTTCTGTAGTACTTGATGTTACTAAGCAAAAGCTTTTGTTAAAGATCAAAAATACTTGTTCTCATATATCTGTGGTAACACATAGTTGAATTTTTCTCAGTGTGAGATACCCAATGTCTTGGTATTGGGACTGTATTTCTACTGTTACCTGATTTGGTCTGAGTTGGCCTAAACCTTTATCCAAGAAGTGTGTTCTTTCTACGCCCTTTGTAAGCTATGTTGTCATTGTTCTCGGTGTAAGCCATGAGTTGGTGGCATGCATTTCTTCTGCAATATAGGTCAAACCCTGCATGAAAAAATCACATGATTTTGCATTATTATTTTTTCTGTGTTCCTAGTCTTTGTGACTCTGCCTCTTTCAAGGACATGCCTACTAGCTGAACAATTCTAATGGAGGCACTTTGTTTTAAGTTAACCACAAGAGGCTCCTTTGAGCTTGGAGAACACCCATGAGATTTACTACAAATGTGACACAGTGACACCTGGGAAGGGCTCTACTGGGACAGACCAAAGATCCCTCTGAGCCAGGCCTGACAGCAGCACTGGGCAGCAGCAGATGACTGGGAAAAACTGTAGGACTAGGGCAATGGTGTAGCGACTTTTCTTTGATATAGTCTCCTGGCCTCAAGTGACTGCTGCCCAAGGACTTCCTTAGCCAGAAGTGAGTCTTGCCATTTGACAGCTTTTGGGTGGCTTTTGTCTTTACTTGTCTAATTAGCTTTTTGAGCCTGTATAAATGTCCAACATGCACAAAATGCTAGCACAGGAAGTTTGGTTTCTTAAGTAGACATTGCATGAAGAAATACTTCATTTTCTTTGGTTTGAGCCTGTTTCATTTAATCCCATGACAGAACATAAATGACATGTTTCTTTCCTGTTCACCTTCACCCTGCGACTCAGGCCCACGCTACAGACCTCTGCCATGGCCTTTTCCTTTCACCCCTGTGGTCTTCCTCACTGCTCCTCAATAAATGAGAGAGGTCACTACTGAGCAACACAGACCATCCTTCCCACCAAAATTCAGTGGCCTACCCATGTGACACAGGGGAGCACAGCGCAGCAAATCTTGCTTTGGCTCAGAAGGGGGTGGTAGGTCCTCAAGGACACAGCACAATACCGTGCAGAGACACTACATAGGGTCCCCAAAGCAATACAACCAGGTTAGCACTGCCTCTCGCAAGGGCTAATTAACTCAGGACTAATTAATAGCATCATACCACACTGACACAGCCATCCAGAGCTTGCTCTCTAGCTGCTTGCTTGGGGATCGCCTCACAGTGTGGGATTCAGTATAGATACATCCTCAGGACACTGCCTTGCATGTAGCCCAGCAACTGCAGGGGTGACACTGTAGACTTGATTATCCACTCATTTACAGTACTTTTAGCTCTGAGCAACTCTCCTGAAGTTATTGGAGTTACAGTGGTATCTTCCCAGTGCAATACAGGAGAAAAACCAGGTACAAAAAGCATGGTATGTGTATGCATACATGTGTATACGAATGTATGGATTGCAAAATAACGTTATTAAAGTCACAAATTCAATAAATCAGAACATTTCCTTGCAACTGCCTGTGCACAGGACAAAGATCTCTCACTTATGTGCTCACGCACCCAAGTTTCCTGAGGACCACAACCTCAGTGGGTGCGTAAGGAGGACATCAACCATACAATGAGCAGTAGCTTGATATTTTCCTTTACCTTGGGTGCTCAGCTGGCAGCTCTAGGCGCTGTTTGCTGCACATTGTTCAAACCCACCACTGCAGACAGAAGTATTAATTTCCCCCAGACCTGTTTTTGGTGTTGCTACCCATGGGATCAGCGCAGTGTACAACTGGCACAAACAAATGACATTGGTTCCCGCACGCAGGGAGCTGAGGGCAACAGCCTTAGCCAAGACCACAGGTAGGCATTTTCAACTCTCTTTTGACTTGTGAACCACTAAATCTTTTCCATTGACGGAACAGACCATGTATAGTGAATTTAAACCTATTGAAAATACTTTTTTCTATTTCATTTTTGTGTACCACTACAATCCATGCCTTGGCCCAGCCAAACCCAGTCTCCCCTACCTGCTCCTTGCCCACTGTCTATCATTGAGTCCTACAGCCTGGGACCAGTTTCCATCTTCCAGAGCCCCCATGTCTTTCCTAAGTATCATTTTCCTTTACCCAGACATTCCCAGAGTCACTTGAAAACAGTGGCCAAGTGTGCTCTTCTAGCTCTAACCAATATCCCTGTTTCCTGTCCCAGGCATCCCTCCCAGTATAAACACCCTTCTGGCCTTATTTACATGTCCAAAGAACAGGCACAGACTCAAGTAATTTGCCAAACCAGGGCCATGTGTTGCCCCCTTGCAGTAGTTTGGGGTGCTGCAGGTGGACCTTGGGAACAACTGACACCTGAGTGCAGCACAGTGCACCCTCAGGATGCTACTTCCCTGCACTGAGATGTTATACATTTAAACAATTTGAAGTTAATTAAGAGTATTCGCTTGGAACTAAATCAGGAATCTCACACATCTGTGTTCCCTTCCTAGAAAAGAGGCTGTTTAAAGAATGCCTGAAGCTAAACACATTATTTTGTACCTTGCTTAAAAAGTTGGGTTTTTTCCTTCTCTTTTAACCTACATAGCTAGATGCCTATGAACATCTTTTTTAAAATGCGGGGTGATTTTTTAACTGATAATGAAAATTATTATTTTGTATGCAATTTAACTTCATCCTAACATCAGACTGCATAATTTAAAGTGAGTTTTATTCATATACATAACATCATAACATTCCAAGACTCAAAGTCTCTAGCGTATTTAAATGCCTGTTGGTTAGGGTTCGCTTTAGATCCAAATCTCCAGCGTCCCAAGCATGCTACTTGAGCCTCATGATAGCTAAAACTAGTTTCAATGGAATCTTCTCCAGCAGGCAGGTTAGGTTTTGCTTACCCTATTTTAAATCAGATATGCTATGATTTTTATGTCTGCTATGAACATGGCTTTGATCACACTTCTTCATGCCACTTTCACCTAAGCACTTTCAGGTGTTGCCAGCCCCCAATGATTTGTTCAAAGGTCTTAAAGAAAAGGGAAAAATTGCAACATCAGATTTTCAGACATTCAGTTGTCAGCTCTGATTTGCAATTTACACTTGACATTATATTCGTTATGGACCACTTTATTTTTACTTACAAAACTGACATGTTTTGTTCCAAAACAATAAAAAGTATGGAGGGGTTTTTTTCTTTTCTTAGCTCATAGTGGCACAAGAGATATAGCATAGCACTAATAGTATCTCAGTGAAGGAACAACATGCTAACAGGTTCAACACAAACAAAAGGAGGTACTCACCCAAAATGTGGCTATGCTGTGCAACTCCTTACCACAGGACAGAGTGGAAGCTAAAAGGCTACACGGATCAAAAAAAAATCATTAGGAAAATTCATGGAACAAAAAGAACAAGTATTAAATATGAAAGTACCAGCTTGCTGAGGAGGGCCATGAGCTGCAGAACACTGCAGGTGGCAAAAGCCATCGGTCACCAGTATGGGACATGGGGCTACACGAACCCTTCACCTAGCCAAACTATGACTATTTTCATGTCCTTCTGATTCTAGGAAAATGAAAGTACAGTTTCAAGCCTGATCCAGGCAATGGTGAGTTGGAAAAGTAGACTGAATTATCAGATTAAATTTAAAATAAAATAAAATAATGCCTATATGGAAGCAGCACAGCAGCAGCAGCTAGATGAAGATGTAAAGATCTGAACAGCAAAAACAAACCCTCCAAAGTGCTTTTAACATGGAGGGAGCAAAGAAAAAGCTTCACACACTTGATGGTGACACAGAGACAGTAAGCAAGCAAGAAACTGATAATGGTGAACTGCTTGTGGGTGAGCAGAAGTAAACATGACTGAATTAGCAGAGCTGTAACGTACGTAAAAATTAGACAAAAAACCCAAAGACAGCACAGTACAAATATCAACAGGGAAAGCTTAATTCAGGCTTCCCTGTTTCCCCAAGTGGAAAAGACATTGCTGTAGGCCTGCATTTTGTCAGCACCTACACAACGAAGCTAAAGGAAATAACATTTGCTAGATGCAGGAGGGAGCTGGATGGGGCAGGTGACTGGAGGTGAAGAGGATGTGCAAAATGTCCCTTGTCTGGCCCATCTGTGCCATGTTTTGGGCTGAAATTCCTCTCCCACCACATCATGCTAAGGCCACCTGTGTCTCTGGCAGTAGTGGAGGCTGGAATGGGGCTACTAAGAGCAAACTCAGTTTCAGCTTTTGCTTTTTGCAAGGGAATCTCTTTGATATAGATTCATGCTGGGTCTCACCTATACTTTAGAAACCAATGTTCACAGCATCTCTGAAGAACAGTAATCATTTAGCAGATCTTTGCCGTGCTGCAACTGCTTCAAAATATGGTAAGTAATTACAATTAACTAACACTGTATAAACATCTGTATAAAGAGATCCATATCATTCATCACAGATGGATTGGGATATATTCCATTGCAGGGTATCTTTTCTCAAAGACTGGACTAGAAATAAGAAAACCACTGTTCTTGTGTTGTAACAAAAACTCCACAGAGACTCCTCATCCTGCCCTGTAATGTGTGGCATTGACAAATATAAATCAGAGAGAAGCCAGAACAAAAAAGGTTTAGATTCTCTGCAATGCTTAAATTTTTGCAAGCAGGGTATCCATAATACCTGGGGAATGTTTACGGTTGGCTGATGAATGTATAAGGCAGGGCTGTCAGGTAAGGTGTTTCTATGTTTAAAGCACGGTGACATCAGGAAAACAACAGCATGTATGGGTTCATACCACCTGTAGTGCCTTGGATGTGGCAGAGCTTCTCCTTCTTCTGCAAGGCCCAGGTCTGGGATGAGTGAGGGTCACTAGTGCATCAGGTGCATCCTGCAGTGCAGTGAGGTGGCACCTTGCAACTAGAGGCGGTGTCGACCCAAAGGTAGTCCTTCCCTCATGGAAATTTGGAAGGCCCATATGTGGCAAGGTGACTCCTCTCCAAACCGATCAGGCTGAGACAGAAGTGGAAGTCACCATGTGTGAAGTCCCCAATGAAGAGAGAAAATGCATGGTTCCTTTTTCTGTGCACCATTTAGCAAAACAGCATATGGATCAGGATATTTATATCCAAGAGGCATGATAGGAAACTTGAAAAAAAATTGAGAATGACCTTTTGTGTGTTCATTTGCTTTACTTAAGTTGGTAGTGCTGGTTTTATCTCTCCAGCTACTGTTAACTAGTCACTGTCATTAAGTACCTTGAATGCCTTGAAGACATGTGTGTTTTGGTGTTTGCTAAAATTCACCCACCTATAGAATTTGCTTATGTCTAAAACATTTACACATACTCAATGATTACAACAAATGTTCACTGCCAGCTATAAACACAATATGATATTCTGTGAACAGGGACAAGCAGTAGACTACTTCATGATTATGGATCTAGGCTGAAAAGTAATTAATTTTGTGTGAAAAACCTTTTCCAGACTTTTTAAGGCTGCAGTTACAGAAAAGTAAAATAAAGTCAGATGTTGATGGTGACTGGCTGTTGTACTTACAGTGTCCCTATCTCATCAGCCACTAATAGTGAGCTATTCGTAACTGCATAGAGACGGGCTTCCCTTGAGTACATGAAGCCGAGCATCTGTTTCTGCAGCTGCCAGTCAGGCAGTGTCACCTGTGCGCCGTTCCTCCAGCTTCAATCGAGGAGCAGCCTGTGAGCACCGCAGCAGAGGCAGGAGCTTCGTTCCCGCCGAGGATGGTGGAAGCTGCTTGTGTGACACTTCATCAGCATGATGAAATGGTTCATGGGCTGGCCCCAAACACACATTCAGAAAGAGGGTGAGGAGCTGCCTGTGTTTATCGCTATTTGTCATAGGCAGACTCTTTCACAAAACTAATCATGCAGGAAAGTAATGGCTTACTGAAATCTCCTGCTGTACATTAAAAATATAGGGCACAAGAGGGAACAGCTTGAGGATTCCTTCCCCAGGTTACAGGTTTAAGACCAAAACTCTCTGAGATGAAAAGAGGTGAGATCTTGGCCCCTCCTGCACTCCCCAGCGCCAGTGCCTGCACAAGAGGTCGGAGAGGTGCTTTGGCCAGCAGGGCTGGGGTTTCAGCATCCCTTGTGCAAGCACGCATCTCGCTTATGTGAGACACTGCTGAGGCTGGGGATCAGCACAGACACAGTCTTGCAGCAGTACATGTGAGCATGTGGGCATCCAGGCCAGGTGTGGAGGAACACACGTGTGAAGATGCTGTGCCATACCACTGTTACAGGCCATGAGCCGATGGCATGACTTGTGTCCCTGGCACAGAGCTGGCCCCAGTCCTTGAATTTAGCAGCCTGCTGCTACCACCCTCACAGACCTCAGCTGGCATCCAGGTCTCTGTGACTGCTCCCTGAAGGGGAGCCCACGTTTCTGTGCAGCTTAGTTAGTATTGCTAATTGCCATGGTCACTTTCCAAGGGGAACCAAGGAAACAAGTTGAACCCCAAAACAAACCCTGCTAGATTTCTTTCAAGCAATAGTGCCCACTCCATGGGACACAGATGTTGAGAGGTAAAGCTCATCTGGTACAAATAGTCATTCCTTAGTGTTGTTGACCTGCCAGGGCTCCAGGAAAGAATGAGATATAGTGGCTCCAAAAATAACCTTTAAAAAGTCTCCTGATATCTGTTAAGAAAGTACAACAGAAATGTAGTGATCTGCTCCTCCAAAAATGAAATAGAAACTGAAGAAAGATGTATTTCACTTTTCTCCATTATTTCTCTCTTAAGTCTTCCTTTTCTTCTTCCATATCCAGTGAGCCTATACTTAGCAGAAATGAGTCATTCAGCAATATTTACTAGTCCATTGGATGGCCTGTTCCATCTAACAAGGTGGGAGCAGATCCCATTGGGTCAACCTACTCCATAGGACCAGAGACACATGTGAGCTTCTGGGCTGGGAGACCCAGACTCAATCTTCAGATAATAGTCAGGGGCTCATTTTCTCGTCACTCCCTCAGTCTCGCACCCTTATTTCTGCTGTCAGGGGCCTTGGATCACCAGGCCAGAGGAAGCTGTGGCATCCTGCAGCCAGGATCTCAATGTGGATGATGAGAAGACCAGAGCTTGTGGCCAAGCTGAGATCTACTGTATTCACAGCCCACACTGTCCCCAAAAGTTGACCCCTATTTAGCCGGTGTCTCTCTGAACATTGTGTCTACCCACAGTGACAGCAGTTTTGCTATTTGTTTTATTTGTTATTAGTTGTATGTTCAAAAGCCTTGCTATCACTATACATACATTTCAGGGTGTGGACCCGTATTTTTTTAAAGCAAGAAGCCATTTGTAGTCTCTCAGTATTGGAGAAATCCAACCTGAGGTACCATTAAAGGTGCTTCAGAAGTGATACACACCTGTTTTAAAGATGGGAGGTACTGCAACACTGCAGCAAATGCCTCCCTGCATGAGGCTCAGGAACCCAATGATGGCCATGCTCAAGTTCCCATGCTGATGAGATCCTGAATGCAGAAGGACATTGGCAAATACTTACTTTTCCAACTGATGATGCAGTAACATCTTCCCCCATCCTGCTTGTCCTGAATTTCTGCTTGTGATAAAAGAACCTGAATTGATCAGGTATTTGGTCTGAGCATTCAAATCACTCTGGAAATTTCCTGGTACAGTGGTCAGTGAAATGGTTAACAAGCCATGTGTGTAAGGGGAAGAATTAGCTGTTAGAGTGAACAGCCAGTACAGGCAGGGGCAAGAGGAAAGGAAGAGGGACATAGGACTTCCTGCCTCCTCTTGTGTTTTCCAGCTGCAGGCTTCATTGTCCCCAGTCTCCTATTGCCCACAGCCTGTGCCCCAGCAGCTAACCTATTTTCTGGGCAACAGACAACGGAAACCAGTTAGAGAAATGGCCGTAATCCCCAACTGACAGTTTGTTACCTCTGTAATTTTTCCCTAGAATGGCAGGTTGCTAGAGAGGGACATCTGTCAGTGTGAAAAAAAATGATGGGGGGGCTCTCGCTCTGGACTTTGTGCAATTTCCTGGCTGGGGTCCTGGGGAGGCTGCAGCCCTTGCAGCCCAGCCGCAGCCACGCGATATCTTGTCTCCCAGGTCGGATATGCAGCTGGCAGTGCTTCCTATGCTCCTTTTGTTCCACGCTCATTTCCTGGCCTGCAACGCTGTGCTCCGTGGGGACGTTGCACATATCAAAAATGCAGGGTGAAGTTGTCTAGAAATGGAGACAGGTTGTTTTTGGCAGGAGGCCCTTGAGCCAGAAACATTTTACCAGAAGAAATATGGTCGATATTTATGGAAAGTAGGATTCGACTTTCAATGGGGCTTATGTTCGTAAGTCACTTATGGCCTTTCTGAAAATCCCACCAATAATTCTTAAATTAAACAAGTCAGCATTTCCATGCAAGCTGAAGAACGAAGCGCTGTGTCCCACTTATGGATCTGAGCTAAGCAACTGAAGAGCCAAAGAAATCTTCAGAGGCTTGGTATGATCATGTGGAGTGCTCGTACATTTTTTTATGTGCAGTATGTGACATGCATCACTCAAAAGAGCCTAAAGAGCCATTGCATTCCAGCAAGTACTGGAGAGACCTTGGCAAAATGTATCATCTGGCCTCTTGTACTCACAATGCAAGATTTAATGACCGCTGATTCATATTCAGGCTGGATTGCAATAATTTTCAGAAAACGTCTAGAATGATAAAGGGTTCTGACATCGGAAGTATATCTTCACAAGACTTGGTCCCAATCCCAGGTGGTTCCTCTTTTCAGCTGATGGTACAAAATATCCCATTAGAGTAGACAAAATTTTCTTTGGGTATTTTTACAGGATGTTACATCAAGTCCAGAGGAACCCAAGCCAAGCCAGCTCAAGCTGGTTACCAAAATCAGCTTTCAGACCACCATGGACATATGCAAGACAGCCGAGGAGCCTGAGGACTGACTGCCTGGGGAACAGCTCTGCAAAAAGGACCTAGGGGTCCTGGTGGACTTCAGGCTAAGCGTGGATCTGCAGTGCGTGCTGGCAGCAAGGAAGGCAAACAACAGCCTGGGATGTGCTAACAGGAGCATAGTAAGGGTGTCAGTGGAAGTGATTACTCCCCTTTACTTGGTGCTTGTTGCAATTTTGGCCCCCCAGTACAAGAAAGATGTTGAACTGGAGCAAGTTCAGTGGAGGCCACCAAGACAGTCAGGGCTGGACCACTTGCTGTGGGACTGGGACTAATTCAACCTGGAGATGAGATAGCTCTGGGAGCATCTAATAGCTGCCTGCTGGTGCCCTGAGCAACTGCAATGATCCCATGATAGTCAAGAACATTATCAGCTGCAATTACATTATAAATGCCCCTGAAATCCCAGCCTGGAGTCACCCACCCAACTATTAATTAGGTAAATTTCAGGAAAGCTGTCACTGATCGCTGGTAGATTGCTTAACTAAACAATAGAGCTGCTCCTCTCCTTAAGAAGTATTAACAGGTGGAGAAAGTGAAGGAAATGAATGCTTGCAATGATTGCAGTTGGTAAAATGACTTCTTAGACCTCCACAGAGCACAGCTCCCTTCAGAGTATGAGTTAAGAGGGCATGAAGCAAAGCTTTGAAGGTTCCCCTCAGCTTTGAGACCACCATCAGTGGCAAACTCAGTGCTATTGTCCCACAAGCACATAAAGGCAGTTAATGTGGAAGGTAGCGTAACAGGATCCAGTCTTCTGAAGAACATCAGGAAAACTTCCTCTAGCCCTTCTAATAACCAGCGGTGGTCAAGTACTTAAAATACCTGCCAGATATTGCAAACAATGAACAGAAGGGGATGTTGAATTAGGGAGCTGATGGACATAAGTCAGTCTTTGTAGCTGTATAAGAGTGCTCTCCAGTGGTAACAGTACTCTTTCCCTTGTTGTGTAATTCAGACCGTGCATTATTAAGGAAGAAAGAGCCCACTGGTTGAACAAGAGTGGCTTTGGTAAACTTGGCAAGAGATGGCTGGATAAATACACGCATGACTGTGGAACTACGGTCTAAAACAGCAAAGATTTGGAGATGTGTTACAAAAGGATTCAGATGTGAAAAAGAAAGGAAAGAATGAAGTTAAAAAATGGCTCTATTACTTTTGAAACTGAGGCTGGAAAGACAGAAAAGGTTTCAAATGAGATAGATATCACAGTTCTAGGAGAAAAGACAAATACTGTACAGAAGGTGACTATTCTGATAGTATCTGTAGTATTACTGTGTGGCTTCCGCACAACAAAAAACCCCATGGTGCACATTGTCAGAGCCAAGAGTGCAAATGACAGAAGAACAGAACCCCCAAAAGGCATAAAACAAAAGGCATGTGGCTGCAGTGATAGTTGTTCTCCTTAGCTGTGACTACTGGGGAGGCGAAAAAAGCAAAGACTGTTCCAGGAAGCAGCTAAGAAAGAAGAGATGCCCATGAAATCTCAAGCCCACACCAATGAGCAAGAAGAAACAATAGGAAGATGGAGGAAAAGGGACCCTGAGGATGTGGCAAGTGGGACTTCAACTTGGGTAGTAACCAACACTTCGAGAAAAGGGGAAGGAGGAAATGCATAGTATCTGTGGAGAAGGAGGAAGGAACTGAGAAGTGAAGTTCTGGAATTTCTGGAATTTCTGGAATATGTTGAAGAAGAATGGGAAGAGGTACCTAGCAGACAGGCTAAACCAGGAAGTGTGTTTTCAGTGCAGCTGGCTATCACAAGTTAGTAGAAACATAGGGTAATGGTATATTTTTCTCTCAGATTTGTTGCCCATGAGTTAGAGTCACTACAGGACAAAGATAAAGCCATAACTTGGACTGGGTGAAATGAAAACTTCAAATAGCTAATCTGAGGCAAACAGGCCAGCAACAGATTTAATCATGGGACATACCACACTTTGTTTTGTACACTGTTCTGGCAAGTACACGTAATTCAATAATCACATTTATGCTTAGACTCAAACAAAAGGCAAAGCATAGCTAAGAGGAGAAAATAAAATTTTAGGAAAATTTCCATTGGCATATTAGGTGAGGCAGGTATGGGCACTGCTCCTGATACCAGAAACACCCTTATGGAGATCATTTGCTCGAATAAGACAAGGCTACAAGGTCTTAAGCACCTACCTCAGACCTAGTGTAAGCAGGAACATTTATGTGCTACAGTGGATTACACTAATAATCTACCCCAATGCTACAGGAAAGGTGATTTCCCTTTGTAGGATTATTAACTTCTCCGTGTCCTAGATGACTGAAATTTCTTTTAGGCCTTGATCGAGCAGGTCAGTTTACTTATGTGCTTGCCTTCAATGACATGCCTCACTGTTCTGATGATCTATAGCTGCACTTTTTAATCACTTGCTAAATTAGACACTATATTGCCAGCCTTTTGTCCACTCCAAGTAGACTTCAACCTTTTTTTAAATATAGAAAAATAGGAATTGTTATCTCTTTATATATTGCTGAAGAAGGCCAAGACAGAGATTAGCCATTAGCTTCACTAAAGCCAAATTTTAGTCAAAGAAATGCAGAAATTACAGTTTCATAATCCTTCCAAGAAGGGAGTTACATTATTCATGTGAATGCCAAATATATTTTCCATTATTTTGTTCATGTGAATGCACTCTTGAACCACTCCACTCAAGATTTTTATCAGTTTCAGATGCAAAGGCATAGTATTAAAATACTTTAGTAGTAATTTGAGTTGTCTAATACTTCTATATTGTGGAGCCATCACCAAAGGTAATGACAGCAATACTGCTGATACTGATTTGTGTGCTCTGTGTTTATTCTTTTCATACTGTTGTTTGATTTCCTACAAGCCACCTTGGGAGGCAGCAAGCAAACCTGAGTTTATCCAAAGGGTTAATAACAAGAAACTTGCTTCCCAAATGCTTCTCAGATTCTGAGGCACAACTGATTACTTAAAAGGATTTGGTAGACTGTGCCTGCTGTTAAGCCTAAGAAGAAAGATAATTTGTTATATTTTAAGATGTATTCAAGCCTATAAAACCACTGGTCTTCAGGGATGGGTGTTCTTTGTTTCAGATATCATGCCAAACTCTGACATTTGAGAGAGAGGCTGTCTGAGATGAAGTATAAATGAGGGGCTTTTATGAGAGATACCAGATAGCCTTTAACAGAGAAGTATGTCCACAATGGCGTTTAAGCAGAAGTCTGGCTTTACACAACATATTGTTGGTACTGTTACATCCTATGGTGTTATAATCTCCAGCAACAGCAACAGAAGGATCTTTCTAGCTTTTGCCTTCACTGGTGGAGCTGCCAGCCATGTCAAATTGCATAACAGTGTTGTATGTCTACTATATGCTGGGTAGAGATGACAAAGTTACTCTGCTTGTTTTGCTAGCCAGAAAGCTTCAGACAAAGCTATTTCCTTATAGAAACTATGTTATTATTGTAGTGATAGGTCAACACCATGGATATAGGCTGCTAAAAAGAGTGCCAAAGTATTTGTTTAAGAAGTAATCTGGAAAAATAAATTTAAAAAAATAACACCAAAAAGGTTTTTGATAAAAAATGAAGTACTTTTCTAAAAGATGAATGCCCGTAAGATGTCATTCTTTTGGGTTGAAGTCAAGAAACTGTGCAACATTCAGTTATCTCAAGCCTGAAGCCAGTGCAAACACCAGCAGTACTGGGACAGGCCAGAAATAAGAGTATTTCTGGGTTGCTGCAATACCTGCTCCTTCACCAGACAGTGTGGTACAGCGCTGAGGGCAGCTATCAGCATTTTTATGCTTTTTCTCTGAGCATTTCTGAAAGATGATCACAATGTCAGTCAAAACCTGTTCCCACCTGCCATCTCCAAGAGCCCCCGACACTGCTGCTGAGGCAGGCTGCCGACCAGAAGGACCCTCAAGGGCAGCCAAAATATCTGCTTAGCCTTTATGTTGGTAGGTTCTGGCCAGGTCCATAAAGAAAACTCATGACAGTGACATCCCATCCCACCTCACACAGTTTAAAACCACAGAGCAAGGGGAGAGGGCAGTGATTATTCTGAGTGACTCCCAGACCTTTGGGCCCACACTGCACAGGGGTGGATGCCACACATCTGGCTGCAGCACAAGAGTGTCCCACGATACAGGGCTATGCACTGCATATCGGCAGGGGTGAAAGCCCCCCCCCTATTTCCCACCCCATCCCCCATCACCTTTCTGATCAGTAATTCTAGGCCTTAATTATAAAAACTCCTCCACTCAAGAAGAAACCGCTGGGTTTCATAGCACTGGCTGGAATGGCCCTGTGAAGGCAGGATGTGTGAGCTCCCACGTCACCACCGCTGTGTCACCTTCGCTGGTATCCTGACCCCATCCTTGCCTGCCTGGAAGGGGGTCCACTGACTCGGGGATGTTCAGACCCTGCTCCTGTGTGAACCGGGAGAGAGCAAGGCATGAGGCACTGCATGGGGGTTAAGATCCAGTGCTTTTAAACCACAGACTGATCTGGTGTCTGCTCTTGCTATCAAGAAAGTTCCTAGCATTGTTCTTCTCATTCACTAAGAGTCTCCAAAGTCTCCTTCAGCTTGGTGGCCTCCCTGCTCCCCATGGCCAGAAACTGAGCCACCTCAGATGTTCCTGACGAGCACTCATGCCTTCGTGTTGGCTCCTGCCAGGAAATCCACTCTGCTCCCCTCTCCTTCTCCTCTATTGGACCTCCCTGCTCCTACGAGCAAACTTCATCTCACCGTGCTCATACTGCTCTATCCTTTCCACTTACATGGCTTAAATGCACTGTGACTGAATTAATCACCAGAGCTCTCCCACTGATCCTGGCATCCAAACTGCACCAAACCAAACTGCTGTCATATTTGGAAAATTATTGTCAGTCAATGGCCAGTCTTAACTATCATTTCCAACTGGCAATGCTCTCTCTTCACCAGTCACCCTGTTGTCCTATATGCTTTCTGGGCACAGATCGATTTCTGAACACAAATTGATCCTTCTCATCAGCATTAAGTTGGAGGCATCAAATGAAGCTAGCAGGAAGCAGGTTCAAAACAAGCAAAATGAAGAGCTTTAGAGCTTCTTGCTGCAAGATGTAGCAGATTTGAGAAGTTTGCATGGTTTCCTGGGGAGACTGTGCAATTTCATGGCAGACAAATGCACTGAAGATCAATAAATCTGTGGAACGCACACCTGGTCCAGGAAGTCCTGTGCCACTAATGGCTGGGGCTTGGGAAAGCACTCAGTGGAAGTATCACTTTATAGCCTTTTGTGGGCTTCTGCTTTTGGCTACTGGCAGAAACAGGACCCTGGGTTGTACAGACCTTTGGTCTGATCCAGTACGCCCTTTCTTCTGTTCTTATGTTAATCTGTCACAGAAACATGTAGCATGACAGCAGGGAGCCTCACAACACTTCATTTTCCAGTCCCTGTGCTTGGGGGTTTAGATTAGAAACAGATTACAGCTGAAGGATCCCTGAGCAGCAACGGACTGTGCCAGCTTGGGAGCTAGGCACAGGATAGCTGTTGTCCCCAAAGTAATTATGATGGCAGGGCTGGGCTGACACGGTTAATAAATAAGAGATGTTTGAGCAAGCAGTTCTTTAGAGCTTGCTTCATCTTCCTCTTTGCATAGGAGTGAGCTGGACCGTACAGGCATGTCCTCAGTTGTTCTCACCACTTTTAGTCCTCCATCCCAGGGGATTTTGCACCAGAGTCCTGAGAAACACTCTACAGATGCAGAGTGGAAAACATGACTTTCCATGGAAGTCCACTCATTCAGTGCCTCCCCAGGAAGCCCCAGAAGACTTCCAGGCCAACCAGTAAGGCTCCCTGCCTTCTTGCCACCCAGATGCTGCTGCCGGAAAGATGTATGAACACCCAAGAAGAACCCTTAGCCTCACCATGAGAAAGGCTTGCTGCCAGAGAGGAAGCAGACAGGAGCAGGTCTGATGGAGGGTTTCAGAAGACAGTATTCAGCAAGAAGGTGCAGGAGTCAAACAAGGAGTTGAACTTTCTGTCCCTCCCCTGAGCCTTGGATAGAGGCAACCTGGGGAGAAAAGTTTGGCACAGCAACGAGCCCTTGCTTGTGATTTGCAGCATTATGATAGAAGGCTCCTCTCCGTAAATAAGCCCCTCTTTTATTGCAGATTAGACAGAACTGAAGAGTGTCTTCCTTGCATATTGCTCAGTCAGGCAGCATTTCAACAGAGCAGAAAAACATCCTCTTTTTTTTTTTTCTTTTCTTTTTTTTTCCCCTTCATTCCCCTTCAAGAAGCAGCCTGAGTGTTTGAAAGTTCTGTGGTTTGGTTTGGAGTTCAGTCATCCCTACAGAGAACTTGTTCTGCCAATCTCTACATACATGTCAGCCTAAATAGCAACAGATGTACAGTACCTTAGATGTATAAAATTTTCATAAAATATAACAAACGCTGTTTTTCCACTTGGGATGAGTCATTAACCATATGCTCATGATACTGCTCTTTTCAAGGGAAGAGCTGAAGTCGTATGTTTGGGCTAGACAGAATCCAGCCCTGTGAGGTTTCCCAAGAGCAAGGGCAAGACCCCTTGCACCCCAGTTCCTCTAAGGACCCCTGAGACCCCTGCACACAGAGAAGTCACAAGTCCAGCGCTTACAGCTTCTCTGTAGGAGCAACAGCTTCTCTGGGGTAGGCAATCCAGACTACTGGTGAGGGAAGGGTAGCACCCCACTGCAGGTCTGCCAAAACCTGTCAGCAGGTGAGTGGGCACTCAGGGGACATTCTTGCAGGGGACATCCAAGCAGACACGGTCTCATTGCGCTTTCCGTGCTTCCGAAGGCAGGGAGGGTGTGCCTGCAGCACAGCGCTGCTTGGAGAACCCCCAGGGGAGCCGCAAAGCTGCACACAGCCCTTGGGTGTGGGCAGTGGCCTTACAGACCCAGCCGTTTTGACCCTTCCTCCTCCTATGAGCAGTAATTAATTGAAAATGCTCTCACATAATTTTTTTAGGTGAGTTTGGAGATGGGCCTGTTCTGCCTCCCACTGCAGCTGGCAGGAGTTTCCCCCCACCTCAGCAGGAGCAGGAACAGGCCTTTGCTGCTGCAAATATGTCCTCTCCCTCTAGGTTTTTTTTTTGCTCATCGAACCTTCCCTCCAGGTGAGCTGTATGTGCAAATAGGAGTTAATCCCTTGACTAAAATATTATTCGAACGGAGAACTTACTAAATGCTGCTCCGCTGGGGTTTAAGGAGGTTATATTTTAGCTCATCAGCAAAACCAGGGCTGAGCCTAGAAAAACAGCAAGCCATGAATATAAACAGGAAAGTGATAGTTGAACTTTGCCATGTATTCCAATCTCTCACATACAAGCTGTACAAATGTAGCCACTTCTTTTTAATTTTAACAAGAACTCCAAACTTCAGTTCTATTCAGTACATCGGGAACATCAATCCAGTTCCCAGTGAGCTGTACTAGCAAAACTGGCTATGATGGCTTCCCCTGGATCCCACAGGAGTGTCAAGTTCTGTGTCTTCTTGGTATTAGCCTTCATTTACTCTTGGTGTGGTCTGATCAAATGGCCACTGGGAATTCAGTTGGGGAAGAGCTCACAAACCTAGTTAGCATTTTTGTACAACAAGGAGCATTGCCATGTCCATCCTGCCCATGCACAGAATTTACTTCAGTGTCTGGAAAGAGCCACTAATCTGGAGGACAAAGATCTTTTCCCAGGAGCCCAGATGTTGGCCCAAGTGAACCAGAGGAGACAGAGAAGTGTTTAGTGCACAACAGCCAGGTCTGTTTGGCAGCTGCTAAGATGGACAAGACTGAAATGGTGTAGCATAGGTAAAGAAAGACCTCTCCTAGCAGTACACGGTAGCAATCCTGGTTGTGGGAAGTCCCTCCTTGATGAGCAAGTGGACTGTAAAGCAGCAAGCAAGGTATAGCTGGCCAGTGCAGGGGGACCCAGAGAGCTCTGCATCTACCATAACCTGCCTTTATTTCACCTCTTTCTTCACAGGCGGTGCAGAGGTTATGATTAAATCACTGCTGCATATTGGTGATCCCCATTCGACGTGCAGATAGTATCTCCAACTCTACAGCATCATGCCTCCAGAGTATGGAGGGCTATGATCCACTTTCCTTTACCAACTCTAGCTCTGTTGTTTTGTGCATTGTTGAATGCTGTCATCCAGACCATGCTTTATTATTAACAACCTCTTCTTATTTATTTCAGTTATTATAAGCACTTAGCACACACTCATCGTCGTAGATTATGAGTTTGTTTTATGGGGATTACGTTGAGTAATTATCATTCCTAGTAAGAGAAATTAACTGTCATGCTCCCCCACTGCCAGCAGCTTTTAATCTGACCAGACAGCGAGGAACCCAGGATTTCACAGTTTAAACAGATGGAAAGGACTGGGCAAAGAGGTGTATCTTGCAGCTCCTTCTAAATGCGGCCAAGTTCACGCTGAAGCATATTTCTGTCAGGGGCGTATTCCAGAGGTGTGAACCTGGAGTGCCTGGTGAGCATTCAGCTCCAGCCTCTAGCTAAGAATAGTTCATATGGCAGTTTGGAAGTAGCGAGGCTGTTCTTAAATATCCTGGCCTTTGGCTGTGGTGACCACAACCTTGAATTTCACCTACCTGTCAACTGGGATACTGAATGGGGAGCAGAGCAGTGGCATAGTGTAAGGCTGGGGCAGCTTCTCTGGGTGTTTTTCCAGGGGTGTTTTCAGGATTTGATGGAGGCACTGTCAAAAAGTACCAAAAAGAGGAGTAAGTGGTGGAGTGCAGGCTGTCCTGTCAAGGATCCTTGGAAAGAGCCGGAGGGCTTCCTTTAAACTGGCCTTTTGCACCAAAGCAGGAGCATGGCTTTCTTTATATTGTCTTACTTGGGAGCATAAAGCAGAGCTCTGGGAGCAGGGGCAGGGCCAGAGGTATGGAGCTGGTAGAGGGCATATGAGTCTGGGTTTGGGCATGCAGGGAAGGAGAGCAGGGGCTCAGTGACCAGCCAGTCTGAGTGTGGGTGCTGGCCTCTGGGGACTGGTGTAGCAGCAACACAATGCTGGGTTCCGTAGGGTGGCAGACAGCTAGGTGGTGGACAGGCAGGACATTGTGTCGACAACTAGCTGTTATTCAAGCTCCAGGTGTGGTCCAAAGGTTCAAACCAGACCACTGCCAGCATAGCTTTGGCCAGGGGCTGTGGGATCTCTGCTTTACTCTGAGTTGTAAAATGATGCATATCTCCTAGTCGAGTGGTGTTTAACTAGGTCAGAGGAGGTAGCCATGGGACCAAGATGGAGAAGTTTTAGTAGTAAAAGCAAAATGAGGCTAATGATGGAGCTCATCAGTGTCCCAAATTCTTTCTTTGGATACTGAAAGGCAGACTTTGCCAGTAAGCAGAGGCCATTTGAGGGAAGTGGGAGATTTTTTGTCCTCTTTCAATGTACCCTGGACATTGCTGAGAGCAGTTTATGTGACAGTGGGAGGAGTCCTCCATACAGTTCAGGAGTCACAGCAGAGCTGTACAGTACTTCTCTGCATGGAAAGTAGATGTGGGCTGTTATGCAAAGCCAAATCCATGGGAGGAAGATGCAGCATAGAGGGTTATCTTGGTGAAGGACAGAGGTGTCACAGGTATAGTATGTCTGTTTGGACATAAGGTCTCCTCTCCCAGAAGCAAGTGATCCATACCATGGTACTTAGCCCTACTTCCGCTAACATAATAAGCCTCACACCCCTCCTGACACGTGGTCCAGGCCAGTGAGGTCCTGGTGTGAGGTCTTCGCCCCACGTTCTGCATGGAGAGAGAGAAAGGCATGCAGAGGCAGTGCCATCCAACCCTTCCTGGAGCGGTCGGCCTCCTTCTAGTTTGAGATGACATTCAGGATGTGGAAAGAGGGACTATGCTCGGGAGACTTGCAAAAATAGATCGCGGTTTGACTAGGAGATCACACATAAATATATGTGGGCTGTGCCCAGGCTGTCCCATAAGAGAAGAATTTGGCGTGTGTTGAAGATGGGCCAACACACAGGTATTGGATGGTTTCCAGGCATTATTGTTTCTGTAAGCAACACCAACAGAAAGATATTGGATCCCCAGCAGTTGTCATGCAAAATCATTCTCAATCCATTTCATCCTCACGAGTACTGTTGCCCTCCACCTCACCTTCACAAGAGATGGTGATAGGAAGATCATGACTAACTGGGGAGAATTTTTGACTCAAGCTGAGTTTTAGGAAAGGAGATGTGTCAGATCAACATAGCCGTGCTGAAATGGCTTATAAACAGCGCTGCCCAGAGCGCTGAATGTTAGAGACATGTAACTGAGAACTTCACCCACATTTGAGCAGCAGCAAACACCATGCAGGAGGAAGGACGTGGTGTGGAGGGAAGGTGAAAAGAGGTGGCTGGGCTGGTTTGTGAGTCCTCGCTACCCTGTGCCCAGTGTCTGCTTAAATTCAAACCAGGCACAAGCAGCACAGCTCTCCATTAGAGCTGTTGTCCAAGCTGCTGCGCAGAAGGGAAACCTGAGCTGGAGTGGGGTCTGATCTGGGCACTTTGAAGTGATTTCTTTCAGTAAGGAAACAATTTCCTTTGTCTGTACATGTTCAGGAAAACTGCCTCATCAGAGACTGGTTCTCAGGACATTTGGATCATAATTGTTTTGTCCAGAAAAGCTCTGTGACTGGAAATGAAAAAAAAAAAATAAAAGGTAGGAAAAAAAAGCTTGTGAATATATATTACATCCATCTGCAGAGGGAGAAAAAAAGGAACCAGGGCTCAGTCAGAACAACAGTCAAGATCTCATTCTGCTCTCAGCTACACTGGGTTTGCCCCGCTGAAAACACCGAGATGAGCCCCAACTGAAAAAACATGGGGACTACTGCAGCCAGCCCTCTCCCTGGTAGACACCAGCAATTTTGTTCAGTGCAGTGCCGTTCAGGGTTTCAAAATATCATGTATTTTTGTGACACCTCTGCACTGCAAGGGGGTCGGAAAGGGACAGCAGAGATAGAGACAGGACACGCGTTTAGAGGTGTTTCGCCACAACAGAGAGGAGAAGGTATACCTTGTCATATACGTAAAGAGGCAGCAGGCGCTGCAGGGGCTCGGGTTTCTTTTCTTTCTGGCTGTTTGTTTCAACAAGCGCTCTCTCTCATGTTCCCTGCCAGCAAGAGGCGGGGAGCATTTCTCCCCTCTCCCTCGGTCCCCGTGCCCTGCTGCCCACGTGCGGGGCGATGGCAGCAGGCCCATGCCGCAGCCACGTCTGGACTGCTGATGCCCTCTTCCCACTTGGCGCCCAACCAGGATCCCTTACGTGTGCGTAACTTCTACTGAAGTCGGTGCAAGTGTTATGTCTGCAGGATTAGCTGTGTCCCTCGGCGATTCCTAATATTTTCTTTCCTCACATTCTTCGCATTGGAAGGTTTAACAGAGTCACAGAGCTCTGCTGTCCAAGAGACCGTTCCCCTTCCAGAGCAGGATCTCTCCCTCCAGTACACTTGCCAGCATGCTGTCCAGTCCAATTTCAAGTGAGTCAAATGTTGGTGTTTCCATCGCTTGCCTGGAAGACAATTCCACTGCTCAAGCAGTCCAAGCCATTAGGAACATTTTCCTGATATTCAGCCTAAATATTCTCTTTCTCAAATTCATCCCATTGCTCCAGGGATTCATGTTACTGGAGATGGGCTCATATTAAAATCTCTTGCTGCGCCTTTCCCTGGACAAATTCACTTAGTACTTTCATAGAGGAAGGAAGGAAGGAAGGAAAGAAAGAAAGAAGGAAAGAAAGAAAGAAGGAAAGAAGGAAGGAATGAAGGAACGAAGGAAGGAAGGAAGGTAGGTACGTGCCCATCGTATCATCCTGGAAGCAGAGAATGTTTCTAGAGCTCTCACTTCATTAAAAAAACAAATTTGAATCCTCAGAGTTGCTTGTTTGACACATTGGTACATAAGTCCACTATTTACGTACAGAATAGGCACATCATAATAGAAGCTTCTTCCTATCCTGCTAAAACCCTGTAACCGTATTTTAGAGAGATTGCATCTAACAAAGTTATTCTTTTTTTGCATCTCATGCGGTCTTTAACCTCAACTGGTAGTGCTGAGCTAAACAGAAATGAGTGACAACTACAGTGACAGTTTTGGTTCCTATTCAGTAAAGCAAAGAGGCACATACTTAACTTTAAGACTGAGCTTAGCTGAATCCAGTTTTTGTGCTTTGGATCTTTGTTAAATTTGAAATGGCCAAAACTACCAATGCGCTTCATGCAGGTCACTAAAGAGCACTGCAGAGATGGGGGTTTTATTCTCTGTGGTTGCCCTCCAGCCTGCGCTAAACAGCTACATTTCAACTGGTTGCAAGCACTCAGAGTAACCATCTCATGTATGGGTGAAATAATGGAAAAACTGAAATCAGCTGCCTCCTGCCCTAATCTCTCTGAAAGAGTCCTTTGGAGTATGACTCCTAACATGTATGTTTTAGTTTTCAATTGACTGGTTCGCTGGCATTCAAAAATGTCAGTCTTGTACTCCAAGAAAACAATACATATTCACTAGTTAATGGAAATCTGAAGCATTTATGCCTCTTAAATGAATTATGGACATTGTGAACTCTACTTACTTCAGTCTTTTCTTCAATTACTAAAACTATATTTCCTCCCTTTCTCGTTCTTTCGCATTTGAAGAATAAATTACAAGTAACTGATCAGATTATTTCTTCCCTTCAGGGAAACAAATGTGATAGGGGTTCAGACATCATTCTTCTCAATATTACCAGTGTTATCTAATAAAGCAAACAGGTTTCTGCAGGCCCCATGCCCAAACCTGCTGGTTCCTTAGCAAATTCTGCAGCAAAATGGGTTGCCAAAGCTGTTGGGTGCAGAAGGCATTTGTCTGTCTCTGTGTCAGCCCTAGACTCCCTATCTTCTGGCTGCATTGAAATCTCACTCCCAAAGGATCTTCCTTTTGGAGGAATCCTTTCTGTGTAGAGGAGAGAAACACAGCTGGGTGTGTGCACATGAGTGTTTCTCAAAAACTACTGCACACTTATCTCTTTTATGTAAAAGAAAACACTGATAACAGGCACTGGCTCCAAGGATCACCAAATTAATTACCAGTTGTACTGTGTGCTGCTAATAAATGCAAAAAGCCAGCTTAAATAGGAAGCGTTAGATAGCTGTGCTGTTTGCAAACATGGCAGCCCAGTGTTTGAACCCTTTAGGCTGTAATACTGCCTCTGAACTGTAATCAGGGAACATCATCCCTGCCCTGATTTACTGAGGTCAACAGCCTTCTTCAGATCCCACTTTGAAACCCCTGTCTAGCCTAATACCTCCAGGAGAGGAAGGAGAGACGTAAGAGGACAGAGAGTTAAGGCTGAAGCAGGGGGGTTATCATCATCATCATCATCATCATCATCATCATCATCATCATCATCATCATTATTATTATTATTATTATTGCTTTAATTACAGTGTTTAAAATGCATACCTGATGAATAATGCCAGCCTGTTGTCTACCACTTAGCATCAGCAGATCTCCAAATGCTTCACAAAACCAGCATCATTATCCTCATTTTACTGGGGCTCTGGGACTTTCAAAACAAATAAGGTGCTTGTGCACCATTCAGGGAGATGGATGCTTTTGGGAGAGTATTTGTGTATTTGTCCTGCGGTGTTTTCCATGCGTGTCCAATGGTCATGTCCTCACTGTGAAGGCCTGACCTCCAGATGTCCAGAAGTTTTTGACAAAAGTCCAGTGTCTTGTTTTTTTCCCCTGCCCAGGCAAACTTTCCAGTTGGAAACTGATGCCACAGCCAGGGAAAGCCAAACATATGGAAGTTTCACATTTTGCAGACAGGAAACACTCGGGGGACCAAAGGTCATCCACCAGGCTGGGGCTAAAGCCAGGGTTACAACCCACATTTCCTGACCTCTGAGGCAGTGCTAAACCCACTAAACCCCCTTCTCCTTCTCTACGCACATTATATTTCCTCTACTCTTTCCATGGCTTTCAAGAGGACCTAAAGCCCCATGGACATGGTTTCCGCAGTGTATGTTCAGCTGGCTGGCTATCTGGTCCTCTGAAGCCTCAGGCGTTGCTTTAATAGAAATATGTAGTAATAATAATGCAGCCGCCTGCCCTGCGCATGTTAATACTGTCACCACACTGCTTTGTCAGCTGCCTGGAGCTGTTGGCGAGCCCCAGTCAAAGTACCCTTGCTGGCCTCCCTTTCTGCCAGCGGATGTTTGCTGCGTCCAGGTGCCTGTGTGGCCTCGTCCTCCCCTCGCGTGTCAGCACATTGCAGAGCAATGAGCACAGGCTGGGCTGGGATCACTGGCATGTTGTTGCTGAACTGTCTGTGCTGATTTCAATCTGTCCCAAATGGCTTGGTGTTTGTGCAGGCTGGCATGGGGTGCTGGGGTGTTCAGGAGATGCTCTGGGCTGTTACGGCTTATTTGAGCAGACTTCCTTCCTACCCTCCACCCCTCGCCTAACCTACAGACAAATACTGCTCTTCTGGATTTCACAGTAAAGCTCATTGTTTTGGGCTAAGTCCTCCTTGATGGGATCTTATACAGGCAGTTGGTCTCTCTCGGTTGGCTTGGATTCATAGTGGGTGCTCTGGGCCAAATCCAGCAAGGCCTGTCTCCTTGAGAGGGTCCCCTGTCACCAGAAAGCATGTGGCAGAGGGTTGGAGGAGGAAGACGAGCCGTTCCCTGTGTGAGCATGAGGGTTGCAAGTTTTGTTTGGACAATAAAAATATCCCTCCATGTTGGTCTGCATAAGGCGGAGGTCTGTTCACCCAAGGGATGGGACATCTCACTTACGTTGACTGATCTTCTGCATATTTTCACCTAGGACTTTGCATTTCTCATATTGTATTGCTTTGGAGGTTAAGAGACAGCAAGAGGACATGAGGCTAATTTCAGGAACACTGTGGTAGCCCCAGAGGATTTGTTTATATTCTGTATATCTCCACCTGAAGCTGTACAAAAAGGTGCACAACAGAAAGGGATGCAGGCATGTATGTGTGTGTACATTTGTGTTTGTGATGTTCTATTAAAACGCCAAGTGATGAAAACTCTTTTTCACTCCCCCTCCACCCCCCAGACTGATTTATTAATAATTTGTGTTCCATTACAAAAAAATGGGCTTTTATGTGAATTGTACTGTGCCCTGAAATTGTTTTAGTGGCAGATCATAATTTACTATTGGGGTTTCAGGAGTCAGTGCAGAGCACAATGCCATCTCCATATTCATATTTCAGATCTGTCAGAGCACCCGGATTGTTCATGTAATCAGATGGATTTCCATTCGAGTCCTTGAGAGACAAGAAAACTGGCCATCACAGAGAGATCCTTGGCAATTAAAATGAATAAGAGCTGCCACTCTCAGTGGATGTCTTCTGGGTTACCATGGGGGACAGAGATTGGTATGAGGTTTAATCAGGCACTAACAGCACCTTGCTGGGAACTTCATGGCTGATAAAGGCAGCAGCATCAGACCAAGTAGCTCCTCTCTTTTTAAAGGGAAAGAGGCCGTTTTTTTTAAATATAATAAATCCCGTGAAGTTTTGCAGTGTTTGATAGCAGAGAAGAGTTAGGGGGTTTGGGGTTACTTTTTTTCCCCGCAAATGAAGCACCCCTCTTTGTCCATTAAAACCAAGTGAAATGTGCACACTGGATGCTCAGTACATCGAGTGTTTGTAGGGTGGTTTTTAATTGCTTGTATTTTGCTTGCACTGTGGCTACTAATGTGATATTTGGGTTTTTTTAATTAAATTTGCTGTGACTTTGTGGCTATTGAAGGGTGACAGATTGGCAGCCCAGAGTTGGAAATCCTTTACTTATCCCCAGAACAATTGCAACGCAGGCAGCAGCAATGAAAGCATCCCCAGCCAGCGTGGAAGGCCCAGAACAAGGATGAAGGTAAGCCTTCCCAGGCTCTCTGCTGAGACTGCTATTGAAGATACCAATTAGTGCCAAACTGTATTTTGTTATGGAGGAGGCACTGTTCCACTAGGACAGGACTGTAACTGAGGCACCTGTACTCCTCAGCTGGCTACAACTTTCAGTCCTTAATGAAATGGCCTGAATTAGTACCTGCAATCTTTCTGGCCTGATCCAGTATGGCACTAAGCCTCAGGTAAGCTGCGTGCACCCTCCGTGCCGTGCCATGCTGTGCCGTTCCGAGCCAAGGAGGGTCCGTGCAAACCGGCAGCACACAGAGCGATGCGGGGGTCAAGTAGCTGCCTCCATAGCATCCGCAGAGCCAGTCTCACTGAACCTGCTTGTCACCTGCTCTTTGTTTAACTGGGTTTGCTGTGAAAGAAATAAAAGAGAAGGGAAATTTTCCCTTGTTGTGTTTTGCCCCCAAATGTGCACGCCCGTAATTCCAGGGCATCACCAAAAACATTTGTACATTGGACCACAGAAATATTAAAGCTTTTTCTTGTAAGGCTGAAGAGCCACAGCTTCATTTATACATTTACAGTTCCTTGGCGTGAAGTGGGTAATGGAGTGGGTACAGTATGCAGCGCTCAGAGCATGCCTGGATGGGAGGCTTTTCCTTCAAGAAGACTTGATGGTGACTGTACTGCATCTTAACTGTCAAGCTATTTTTTCCTTGCTAGGTTTCATTTGTGTTTTTCTTCACCTTTTGGAGACCCCTTACCTCTCCCCTCTTAAATCTACGCTCACCACAGAGCAGACATAATCCCAGATTTTCAGTAAATCAACACTATATGCTCCCTACTGACTAAGAGAATTTGATACTGACAGATTGTTACACCTAAAAGAAAAATACTGCCATAGTTTCTCTAACATGCTCTGCCTGCAATGCTGAGCAAGGACGGATGTGTGATATCCATTATGAATGTAACAATACAGGTAGCCTACCATAATACAACTATTTTTAATTTATATTTCATGATGGAGAGCATGGGTGCAGCCATGAATCACTGTCCTCCCCTTTTAGCTCAGTGAAACCACACTGTCCGTAATATTGCAGCCATACAATTAACTCCTTTCATCAGCAGCACTGCAGATTTCAGTCTTGTGCAAAGCCATTGTTTAATCTACACATGTATAGAAACCACCCTGTAGAATAGCAACATTTTGCATTTATATGACACTCGACATCTGAGTATCGCTATGTGCTGGACAGATGTGTAATTAATGTTGCCTTTCAACCTCTCTGTTTGGTGGGTAAATTCTAGACTGGGAACGAAGTTATATTCAATCCTAGGACGTGATGCTGAGCATCAGCAATGCCTGTATGCTGTATAATTCTCCCATGTACTCAATGAAGGGATTAAATGCATTCCCCTCCTCACCCTCAATTTTCCTAGATCCCTTAAAGGGCTACTACTGCCTACATAATCTTCATCCCTGAAATAAAATCCTTTGGATCCTCTGGGGCCCTTATTAACTGAATGTTTGCTATGCTCTGCCTCGAAATGGTCTTCAATGTCCGTATTGTTTTGCAAAGACCATGCCATGATTTCTGAGCAAATCCTTCCCTTTCATCTGCCCTTTGTTAGCCCAGATGGACAGAAGTGCAGGGAACTCTCCTTTTAGCAGTAAGATCTCCGTTCAGTGAACTGCATAAAGATACCATATGCAAAAAGAGATGTTTGGGTCTGATGAACTCCATCCTGCCCAGACTCACCACAGGGCAACCCCTTCCAGCCTGGTCTCCCCTAAGGAGCAAAGGTACCAGCCTGACAAGCCTAGGCTATTCCTGAAAACCTCAGAGTAGCATTTCAACCCCTGGACGGATTCTTCCACCTTGGCAGTGCAGAGATCTTCATAATGCTGCCTAGTTATTTAATCACTCCTGAGCTTTCCCCTGGGAATAAGCATGGACTTAGGGGTGACAAAGAGGAATGGATGGTTGGAGGCTTTCCTTGACAACAATGGGTAAATTCCTATCTGCACTGGAGGGAGAGAAGTAGTGAAACATCAAGGAAACAACACTGTTATAAGAAAGAAATTAAAGCCTCCTCCTTCCCCCCATTTCCCTTTAAGCCACAGGAAGGTCTGATCTAGTTGCCTGTCTGGGGGAAGCTGGCTTTGGGTGACCAGCTCAGTGTGCCAGGAAAGCTGGGGCACTGGCATCGTCCAAAGGAGAGACGAAGACTCTACCCTGGCACAGGTTCGCTAGCTGAAGTGATGCACTGCCTCTCCCAGAAGAAACAAGAACTAGCCATGACAGGGAAAGGGGGTTTCTGGATCCCAGGGCAGACCTGGTAACAGCTGTGGCATAGCCCAGGGCTCAGCTAGGCTGGAGAAGGTCTGCTCCTTTCCAAATACCCACAGGACTGAGTGTCCAAACACCAGGACTTGCTATTGGGAAAAAAGAAATTAATCAAAGAAAGAGCTGTATTTCAGAAGAGAACACAAGAATACTGGAATAGAAGGCAAACATTTTATCTGTCCAGTTGGTTAGAGATTACACAGACAAATTTATAGGTGTTAAATTGGACACCAGAGGGCTTCCATATTGTTCTGTGAATGAATGTATTGCAGAAGTAGTAATATTAAATACAACAGAGGTAAAGTAGTGTTAAAAACCCCACATGTTCTATGCTCTGTGCCATGATTAGCTCGGATGACAGGCAAATTACGGCTGAAAAGAAGGATTTTCAAGGATTCGCCTTAAATTTATCTATCAGCCAGTGATGACGCCTTCAGCATTGCAGTGCTATAGGACAGTGTTTTACAGCATCAGTTACGATTACTTAGGGCACTGGCCTAGGAAGGAAGAACAGCACCTACTGATACCCCAGCACCCAGGTGTACAGCATCTGGGGCTTTCCTTCAAGGGCTTCTGTCCAAATACTTACCAGACCCAACCTCACTTAGCTTATAAGATTTGACAAGGCCACCTCAGACCAAGATACCATGGCTACAGGCAGCAGCACGGGGAGTGTTGCTTACCACGCTTACTCAAATAGGAGGAGATAGTCTGCAAATGGTAACGAGCAAGAGAAGCAAAGAGTCTAAAAGAAGAGTCAAGGCAGGGGAGAAAAGAAGAGGCTGAAGCTAAAAAGTGGTTCTGGAGTGAGGCTTATGTGTTGGTGCAGAGGCTAAAAACATTACCAGGCTCCTCCAAAGGGCTTATTTGAAAAAACTGAATGAATTTCAGAGCAGAACCAATGCCTCTATAACCACTGCTTCTGGGATAGATTTACAGCATAAACCCACTGGGACAGATTCAATGTTGGAGTGAGTGAACGTAACTCTATTGAAGTTAATGGACTTGCGCCCGCTTATATCAAAGATGAATTTAGTCTATAGAGAAGGAAAACGGGATTTAACCTGCAAATCACCTGTTATAGAGACTAACAATATAATATATGATGAAAAGACAAGGAAGAATTCAGGAGTTTGCTTAAAATGCTTCATTCTGTGCTCATCCAGATCGCCTGCATTCCCTGTGTTTCTAATTACCC
Source organism: Haliaeetus leucocephalus (assembly GCF_000737465.1). Lineage (NCBI taxonomy): Eukaryota > Metazoa > Chordata > Aves > Accipitriformes > Accipitridae > Haliaeetus > Haliaeetus leucocephalus. Next base: position 2,148,379 of record NW_010972864.1, on the reverse strand, counting down.
AAAACCTTTCCCACTAGCTAGCACCGTGAAGAATAGTATTTAACATTCGTATTATAGTAACAACCAGAGATCCTGTGAGGGTCCCATTACACTCAGTGCTCTACAAACACAAAAGCATGCCTAATCCCCTCTCCGAAGAACTTCCACTTTTTTTCTGTGGACATGGAGGCCAATTAGAGCTGCTGAAGTTCAGAGTTGGAGTCAAGATTTAACACTGTGGGACTGATACGCAAGGGGCAATAACTAGGAGACATATCTAGCTACAGCACAGCCAGTTTTAGGGAGATCAAGACTGGAATATATGGACTCCAGTATTCAAATATCAGATTAAAATCAATTAATAGAATGAATTGGGGGACGGTCTACTGTATCTTTGTTGATGTTAATAGGGTAATAAATCAACAGGAGAGAAGACTGATGAGGAATAAATAATTGCTGTTTGTATATGAAATCTTGCATTGTGCTCTGTAAGTATTCTGAGGGACTTGGATGAAAGTAACTATCATTATAGTGTACTATTAAGGCTGTTACTAATCACATTAATAATACCAATACTGTTGACTTGTAATTTGAAAGTATCGTCTGCTGCATCCTGGCTTGTGGATGATGCAGCTGGGTAATGAAGCAATGGCAGGTGATGCAGGGATTTTTCTCTTGGAGGAACAATTTGTGACATGGTCACAGGTGCTGCTTGCACAGACACAAGGCGGTGATGGTCGTGTACTCACTCTGCCATGGCTGCATGACAGTTTATAAGACAAGCTCACTCCCAGAGTGTATACAAAACATTAAAAGCAAGAAATAAACAAATTGGTTTAAATCTCATAAAACACTACTTTAAAAAAAAACATGGGACCAACCCTTCAGTCTTACCCATACTGCTTTCTTACACCACTCTATCAGTAGGTGGGTTTTCAAGTAGTTGTCTTAGCTGGAGCAACTTTCAGGTGGATTATAGTATGTGTAGGTAAGTGGGTAGGTCTATGCAACACTTCCCCCTCACCCTTTCCTCCTGCTTCTCCTCCAAGGTGGCATTTCAGAGGCATGCCAAGAAAGGGCAGCCCCAGAGGGACTGTCAAAAAACAGCACAACCCAGAGCAGCCCTGAGGCTGTTCTGAATTGCACCAGGGGTTAAACCTGCCTCCAGCCAGCCTCAGGATTCGGGGTGTACATACAGCATGGCACAGCCCACTATCTCCCCACCCTGTGGTAAACTGATTGATACTCAAGGGCGTCTGAGAGCAAACTGAATAGAGCTAGTCTGGATTCGGAGTGCTGTAGCAGGGAGCAAAGCCTGGTCCTTTACCCCCTGCTTTGCCCAGAAGAAAAGACCATCCATGTTCTGTCTCTCAGCCACCAAAACCTACGCCAGAAGAGCCTCCACAATTTTCCCCAGGTGTGGCCTATACCCAAGTCTGTGATGTACAGAAGTAACTACCTGTCTGCAAATACATTCAGCAAGTCAGCCCATGCTAACACTCCCAGGACAAGTACAAGCAGGGAAAAGCATTGCATTTTTAAATGGGCATCTACTGTTGGAGGATGTATCCTTTGCTGTCCAGGACTGGGAAGCCTCTAACACTGGTTAATTATCTCTAAGATGAAGGGCTTAATTGGGAATGTCACAAGCTAAACTTTCTTCCCTTTGAAGAGCTGTCTACCTCACGTGGTGCTCAGAGAAATAGTAGACAGCAAACTCAGTTCAGTTTTCATTGTTTCTTTTCTGTTCCATAAAAATGCAAGCAGTCATGGAAATGCTATCGAACGTGTCTCCTGTGCTTCTATCCACATACCCCGTACTTCTGTGATGACACCCAGACTCAGGCGAGAGAATGATGGTGAAGGTCAAGTGTGGAGAAAGGAAACTCTAAACAATAATGGATGATTTATAGCATACAGTGAATCTTATCTGGGTCACACTTTTGAAGGGCTCCATTTCTCAACTCTTCTAATTCTTGAATTAATTAAGTTCTCACACCCATTATTTTGTTTTTCTTTTGCTATGCAGCTCGAGACACAGAGGCAACAGGCTGAGTGATGCACTTCAGAGCAGGGATTCTTCTTGCACTGTGCAAAAGATCTTTCAACAGTCAGCCTTGTCTCTGCAGCAACAGGACTCAGAGACACTCCTTGCTGAGGCTTCTTCAGTCTTCCTCTTGCTCTGCTTATTCAGACCTCTTCCACATCTTCCTTAATGACCACTACCCAGATTTCATTTGTGTGGCCTACTGAATAGGAAGTCTTTCCCCCACGCATGCTCATCCAAAAAGAATTAAGAGCCTTCTTATGACCCCCAGGCATGTGTGATTACATGGGGCAATGGACTCTTTCCAAAGAGGAGACTACTTAAGGGAAAAGACATGCTTATTCTCTCTGATGTTCACATTGCTTGCATAGACCTCATCCATCTTCCTGCATTGACACTCAGATTCTGCTGTTGCAAGTGCAATACAAGCACAGAGCTTGACAGAGGAACTAGGCAGTTATCTCCTTACAGTCTGATCTTCCACATTTTGTCCACAGAAGCCTTGATCCTAAAAAGTGCCCCCTGAAGAGCATCCTCGGTGTGTCTTCTACATGGGTAGCCATGTGAGCTCTTTGTAGGCTGCAGTCTGAAAACCATAAGCTCAAGTTTGGGAAATTGCCTACTAGATTCCTGTGGTTCTGTGAAAAAAGAGAAAACAGAAATAATAATAAATCGTTAAGGGCAATCAAAAATTAATTCTGCAATAAATCTATATGCAATCTGTCCCCTGTACTCCTGTGTGTTTACTTATATTTATAAGATTTGTTTTATGAATGATTTGCCATTAATGGAGAAAAGAGAGATTAAGAAACAAAAGCTGTAGCTTCAATCCATCATTAGGGAATTAATCAATTGGCAGCCTGTGCAGACAGCTATTTAGATCTGTGGCCTGAACAGTCTAATTGGGGGAAACATGTTAAAGGGGCTAGAATGATGTTCAAAGTAGCATAAATTAGCCCATTTTGGACCCATCACATGGCCTAATTTAACAACTTCTGTACCTCAGAGTTTGGCAAGTGATCACATCTCTTGAGCTTCTTTGCAGCTTCCTACACTGATAGAGCTGTGAAGTATATTTCCATCTGAAAACAATTAACTATAAACACTCCAGCTAGTCAATAAAAGGAAAGGGGAAGAAGCCTTCTAGCCTGCACTGTGAAACATTGTCCTTATCCGGGTTTGCCTCTCTGCCCAGCTGTAGGTGTTTGTAGCCATTGCTGCAAGTGAGGATAGAAGCAGGTGAAGGCCTCCTTCACCGTGGCTCTCAACTCCCCCATAGGGCTGATGGGGCTGGGATGCTCTTTGCACTCCTACACTCACCAGTGGTATGTGACTGCTTCCTACACTCCTGAAAAAAAAAAGAGGATGCATTTCAGGGTTTCCTACTTTTTATGTCAGTTGTAAAGTGTTTTGACCTCTGAGATATGTAAATAAAAGTGTTTGAGTGGAAAAACCCAACTGGAATAAGGGCTGTGGGTTCAAACCCATTATCTTTTACTAAGAACAAGTGAAAATTCATAAATGTAAGTTTCCTGGAAGTTCAGCATTTTCTGGGATCTGGGCCTTGCACTGGCTTTGAATTCAGCAGAAAGCCTGTTTATGATGGGCCCAACCAAATCCCCATGAATTCACTAAACTGCTTGGGTGTTTGAAATCTGGGATTCATCCCAGTGGTGAATTTCTCAGTCTCAGCATGGCGCTGCCACCGGTGCAATCAATGCCTATACGTTCTGCTGTTCACGCAGTTGAGGCCACTCAGCTCTAGCTCATATGGTTACTTCTGGTTACCTCATGTGGTGTCGGAGAGATGCTGCCCAGGGACTTTCAAACACCATTTAGCTTTAGGGTTCTAAATGTTTCAGCATCTTTGCCAGACAGCACCCTGACAACACGGCTAAACCAAACTAACCTTATACATATATCGTACATGACGTTTGTTTTGGAGCAAACTTGTTGCCCTGCATTCCAGGCCTCTGGAGGCATCATGCCATTCTCTTTATTCATCAGGAGTATGCCCAAATCCCAGAGCTGGATAACTTGCAGCCTATCCACATGCTTCCTGTCTCTGAAGGAAAATGCAGAATGCGGCATCCAGACACAGTTCCAGGCGCAGTCGTTGTCAGCCAGGCAGGTTTCAAATATGCTTGCTGATAGCATCATTGATAACTGTATGCCCTTTCAAGCTCTGTTAGAGACAGAATGGTACTTGTGCAATTCTTGGCCTGGATCTTCTCCTGGCGGGTCAGGACAACTCAGTCTTTGGGCTTTAAGGAGTCAAAATGATTGCATATTCTCCCTGAGCAGTGCTAAAATGTCCAGTCACTGAGCATCCAGCTCCAATCTCATGTCCTCTGGAGGTAAGCCTGAGTTGTTCTGATTTATTCTGAGCTTTCAATGGCATAAATGAGATCAGAATATGGTTATCTTTTCCTACCGATATCGCCTCTGTTAGATTGTTGCATCTGGCATACAAGCAGCTGGCATTTTTTAAGATTTTTTTTTATCCATTTACTCACAACTAATTATTCACGAGTTTATACCTGTGACAGGATTTGGTTTAGAGGATCTCCTCCACACAACTCTGGGATCCACAGATTGTATATTTTGATAACCAAACCAACACCCAAGGCAGGCTGCAACTTGGGACATATCACTCTTTATATCTCATTCTTTATTCCATTGGCACTAGCTTTAAAAATAGATTGCAGAAAAATGTTTTCTTTTGAAAACATGGTAGCAGGTACAAAGCAAAAGCAACACCAAAGTTGCTGCAAAGACTAAAGGTACAGGAGAAAGTGTTCATTTCAGAAGTTGTTACCACAAAAAGACAAAGACTCAGAAGGAGCATCCCTCCATTTTGTCTCTCAAACCACCATAACAACAGTAACATGCAGCCACTGTCTGGGAGAAGGTAAAGTGAAGACACAGGTAATGCAAGATGAGGAATTGCCATGCATTACTTGAATATAATCCCAAGCCAACTTCAAACCACCTAATAACTGAGGCAGGGAGGGGGTCTGAAGCAAAGGTTTAGGCCATAAAGTGTATGACCACTGACTAAAAGCTTCAGCTCAATAGCAGTTCAAACACTGGCTGTTGCTAAAAATCCTCAGTACATGACAAAGGTGGGGGTCCAAGAAGGCCACTTATTCATCACCAGTTCCCTGAGAGGGAAGGAGAAGAGCATCTCTATCATTAGACTTCTTTTAGACATCTTTTACAGCACAAAGCAGCTTTCTCAGCATTTGACACCTTCTTTCGCAGGAGCACACTCATTCTGCTGGGAGACGTTCCCCTTGTATCTGCAAAGACAGGAGCAAAATATGCTCTGATGGGCACAGCATCCATTACTCCAGAAAGACATATTCCTTTGATATATTTCTGCCTGCCACAACAGTATCAGCTGGCATAGGAGGTCTAGTCTGGAAGCTCAGGCTCTGTGTAGGAACTAAGAAGTGGTGGTTTTGCTGTGCAGTGAATTATTTCAGAATAAATAAATAATACAGATGGGTCCGGACAGGGAGCAGAAAATTAATCTGTTCTTTCTTCCTTCAGCCTTGTATATAATGCTGCATTTGGCAGGCTACAAAGCTTTCTCTTCTTTCTGTGTCTTAAAAGACAATGCCAGATACTTGAAAAGGTAGCCTTTTAAATTTTGCACATTGAACATATTCGGTGTTTAAAGGAAGGGAAAAGGAGGGGAAAAAAGGGTGAAAAGATAAAGGAAAAGAAAAAAAGACATGATCTCACAACCTATGCAGTTTGAGCCCATGCTCCTATACCTCATAGAGCTACGCAGACCAATGTACGTATTTCAAAACCCATTGGTTTTCAGAGCTTTTGCCTTGGTATTTTAGTTACGGAAAACTTCATGTCAGGAAATAAAAGCAAAATGGAGAACCAGGAGAGGAACTGATGGAAAAGAAGCAGACTTTCATGGCATAGGAAATTTCTATCACTTTTAGCTAACATGTTACTTTCCCTTTTTCCTGGTATGCATGAACCCATGAACTGAAGTGTGCAAGACTAACAGAGTGTCAGCCAAGACCAGCTATTGACGTTACCCAGGAGCTTACTGAATGCACCAAAGAGAAGCAAAGTCATGTGAAAGAACTCACTTACAGCTACATACTGCTGCCATCCTTCCTACATGTAAGAAATCCCATCACTAATCTCAGTAGCCTACAGTGAAATCATTGCAAGATTTTTCCTATTTTGTTTTGCAAATCACAGTGCGCAATGTATGTTCTGTGTATGTTTTCCCAACATACAGTTACTTTCACAGTAAACTGTAAAGATGAATATGAACTGGACATTTTAGAGATGTCTGTTTACATTTGCAAACTGGCCCACTTAAAGTAGGGATGTTTTGCTTCTAAACATTAAGTTACTTAGAGAAAATCTGTCACAGTAAGGGAGTTCATTGCTCAGTATTGAATGGACTGTATTTTTTTCACTCTTCTTGTTTCCCATCTTCTTATGGCACTACTGTAAATATCTAGTTCTTTCAATAACATTTTTGCCTCCTCTTAAAAAGAGTTTCCACACTTACCTAATTTTGCATGGCATGAGCAAGAAGTGTCTAAGTCTTGGAGCAGTACATCATTTATAATACTCCTGCTAATTGAGGAAATGTGGACCAAATCTAAATAGTATGTCAACTTCAGCAGTTTAGGGAAAATTATATGTCAGATACCATTACACTCACAGGATATAGTAGAAGGAAATAGGCAGTAATCAATATGCTATATCATTGAGTTGGAATTGACTTCTACTTGGCAACAAACCATTAATCTGTGTAGACATACCAGCTCAGAAATGCTCTGAAAGCCAAAGCATTTGGTTAGGAGCCTGCATAAGCCACAAATAACACAAGACCATTAAGTTAGGTAGTATTTGGATTGTCTTTTTCATTTACTTACTTGTGAGTTGAGAGGGTTTTGTAACATTGTTTTCCAAAATGAAACGGGTAAGAGTAGTGCAGGTTGATGTCAGTCAGCATTCAAGACTTTATCAAATAAATACAGGTTCATAACCTCTCTATCCCAAACTATATTTCTTCTCCACCACAGCAGCCACTAAATTATTCCCAGCTAAACTTCCTTTCACCATGAATCATCTTACTAATGAGGCATGCCTTCGCACAAATCCAGAAACCAGGCCCCCTGCTGTGGAGAGCTAACACCCCATCAGCTCTCATACCCCATGTCTAGCACTGTATAATCCATGCTATGTGCCATGCATATTATGTGTATGCAGCCACCCTTCATCAGAGCTAATGCTACCAGGTTTTGGGTTGATTGGCTCAGATGGATGAAGCAAAGCAGCAGCTGGGAGGAGCTATTTGATTAATAATAAATAGATACAAAGATTTATGATTAACATAGAACATCTTAATGATTTACCATAGCAATGAAACCAATAGGCTGGTATTCCAATCCGATTTCCACAAATTTGTATAATCCTCAGGGTAAAACAATTTAATGTGCTGTCTCTTTTATAGTTACAAAAGGCCTTTCATATGATCAATTATACATAAGAGTATAATAAATGTAACTTTCTTCATACTAATCACATCTAACTTAAATTCTCTTGTCGGTCTTTGGAGTGTATGTAGCATTCCCCATAAAGTTTTTAGTCTCAGCTCTTAGCAAAAGTTAATATACCCAGAACTTCCAAATAAATCATCAGTACAAGGGTCTTCACACTAGTAAAACTGTTCAGACAATGCAGTTTATTAACAAAGCACTCCCTCCTTCCAGTCAAGCCCCTTGCTTAACACAGCAAACTTGCTGCTTCATATCAGGAGGTTGTCTGGAGGTTATGGTGCTGGATCTTTAAAGTTTTGGTAAGTAGTATTGTATCAGTGTCATGACACAGGGTGATGCAAGACTAGCATAAAGATAACATAGTAGTAACATTTTGCCTAGTAGAACAACTAGGAAAATTAACCACATGAACACATGCAGACAAAGAGTCTCAAAAGCCATGTGGCTTATTAAAAGTTTCAAGTCAGAATTACCATCTAATGTAATTTTGGTTTATAATTTCTATAGAATTGCATTTCATAAAAAGAAAACTGCATTAAGTCCTTCCATCTGAAAGTGAAAGAGAGAGGCAGAGATAGAGAGAGGATGTACACCTCACATGGGCATTGAAAAATAATCTTGAAGCTACGTACAGAGGACTATGGTGAAGATGACAGCAGGCACCAAGAGCAATAGAAAGAGGCTGTGGAAACAGTCTTCCTACTGTGTTATAGCTACCTGTTTTGGCATGAACAATGTTCTTCGGGGTGCATAGCCATAGTATGAAATATGTGTTTGTTCATGGTCAGACATCCACAGATTATTCAAAGGGTGAGGAGCTTGTTAGAAAGCAGTTGAGACTACCTGAGCAGGCGAAAAAGAGCAAAAAGAAAAAAACGTATTTGAAGGCTGGAAAAAGAAGATTTGGCACATGGCTGCAGGTTCCTATAGTGAGAAAGAGAATCCTATAAAAAACATTTCTTGCAGGGCATTAGAGACCTTCAAAATTTTGGCTAAGTAGTAAGACTTTGGGACCTCCCTTGAAACCAGTTACTGCAAATGTCTTGAAGACTTTTGATCTGATAGAGAATAGCCTTTGTTCTGTGAAAGTCTTTTTCACTTCTGTCGTGGTTTAACCCCAGCCAGCAACTAAGCACCATGCAGCCGCTCACTCACTCCCCCCCCATCCAGTGGGATGGGGGAGAAAATCAGGAAAAGAAGTAAAACTCCTGGGTTGAGATAAGAACAGTTTAATAGAACAGAAAAGAAGAAACTAATAATGATAATGATAACACTAATAAAATGACAACAGTAGTAATAAAAGGATTGAAATGTACAAATGATGCGCAGGGCAATTGCTCCCCACCCGCCAACCAACACCCAGCCAGTCCCCAAGCGGCGAATCCCTGCCCCCCACTTCCCAGTTCCTAAACTAGATGGGACATCACATGGTATGGAATACACTGTTGGCCAGTTTGGGTCAGGGGCCCTGGCTGGGCATGAGTAGCTGAAAAATCCTTGACTCTAGTCTAAACACTACTGAGCAACAACTGAAAACATCAGTGTTATCAACATTCTTCACATACTGAACTCAAAACATAGCACTGTACCAGCTACTAGGAAGACAGCTAACTACATCCCAGCTGAAACCAGGACAACTTCTGGGGAGAAGAAGATGAGAGAGACACCCTTCATGAACAGGGCTTTGGGATCTGTGTGTAAAAATACATACACAAGAAGTGCATCCATGCCTGTGATGTAATTAATGGCTTTGAAAAATTGCAACTTAAAATAAATCCATTTTGAGTTCTTTTTTTTCCCCTCTCTCTCTTTGCAAGCTGCTAGATTCAGGTTCTCACTTTTAACCACATGTGCCAAAACTATATTTTCCAAGTGAAAGTTCCAATTCTGCCATATTCACCAGACTCCGGGAACTGGTGCTTTAAGAATCCTCCTCCTCTGTGTTAAAGAGTCTTAACAAAATCAAACTTACTTGACTAGCATAAATAACATTGAGTTAATTGCCTATCATACGGTTTTGTAGTATCTGCATGCACTGTCATTGGTGTACTGTTGTGAGCTGACCTGGCTTTTGAAAATATTGCCCTTAAAGTCTGGCACATTTTTGGAACCAGGCTGTCAGTGAAGGAAAAATGAACTGGAACATCATAATCTGCTTCAACCATAGTAAAGAGAGAGACATCTGGTAGGCCAGTTGGCAGTCAGCCAACAATGAAGACTTCAATTAAAATAATGAACATGTTCTCAGGAGTACGTCTCTGAACTGAAGAAGTTATAAGTCTCAGCTGCTTCTTGAAAGTTGGCTGTAAGTGGTGGCCGTGGGCTTTCATCCTCATGGTGTACCACGCATGTTGTGGTGTTCCACGGGCCATAAAATCACTGTCTTAAATACACCTGTAGAGGGTCAGAAATGAAATTAAAAGTGAGTTAGAGGGGTAAGAATGGGACTGTTTCACACTTCCTAGAGCCATGTAGAAGCCAGGCCAACCTCCCTGGTCTAATGCAGTTGATCTAACTTCCCATTCAGACTGGAAAAGCACCCCAAGGTCCTCCATAGCTGGTCTTGCAGGTGTCCTGGATAAGCCCAAGCTTTTCCTGGGAAATAACTTAAAACATTCTGAGATTTCTGACTATAAAAGCCAGAGCAGCCTATTTTACCTCCCAACACAAATCACCAGCTCCTACTGTCTTGGGTGTCTAACAAAAGGACAGGAATTGTGCTGGCCATCACTTCCCCAAAGAATCACTAAAATAGAAATCAATGCCCCAGCTGCAAGCCCTTTCAGGAACAAAGCGGTGAGGAAGTAGAGCTATATCAGGTGACAATAAAGCATAGCAGATTTCTGTTATTTTGGTTTCAAAGCAAATTCCTAGCTGTGATTTGGCTTATGGTCAGTGAGTGAATAAAATTCCAACAGTGGTGGCATCCAGATCTGGACGCCACTAACCCAGCCCAGCTCTAACAAAATGTGCAGCTAGAGTAGATTCTCATCAGCCCATTTGCAGTGAAAAAAAGAAAAAGAACTGTAATAAAATTCATGCTCTAGCCCAGTTTTGGAATTAAAAAGACCAGTGGATATCCAGTAGGTGTGCTGTATTTAAATAAGCCGATGGACACAGCAAAATGTGTCACCTAATGAGGCAGCGCAGAAGTTCCTACATAAGACCATTTAAATTTCTAATGGTAATTGCTTTATGGCATTGTGAGGTCATTACAATTCGAGATTAAGATGGCCAAATTGTTGCAGGGAAGATCTTTGGAGACCCTCTTACGAAGCCATTATGAGGCAGTATTACACACACAATGTGATTTCAAAGCATGACTTGGAGAAGACCTCACTACAGTGCTCTTATTGTAAAATTACGTTGCGAGACTACAATAGGAAATAAGACTGCAGTGCAAGTCTGTGGAGATTAGACTCAATTATGATGTCAAAACAAACTGAAACAATGTCAATGCAAGTTATACCATTAAGGTTGAGACTTAAACCTAGGAAAGCAAGGAAATTCTGCATTAAACCTGCCACATTACCTTTAAATCACACCTTTGTGCTAAGGTGTTGCAGCAGGTAGAGACCTCTGTTAAAATGTCTCACAGCTCTGGGTATTGTTACATACTGCAGATGATCTCTGTATAAAATCGTTGTAGTTTCATTGCACAAATGTTTAAGTGATTAACCTGAAGTATTTAACCTATAACTGAAGATTCAACAAAATTCAGGGTTGTAGGGAGAACTCCAGGTTAACAATTTCTATCTCACTGGGTGTGTTGTGCCCAGATTTTATAGATGTAAAAGGCCTGATCCCTTCCAAAAATAAATTGAACAATTTAGGCACTCTGAGATGAGATAGGAGTTCCCATGTCCTTGTTTTTTTTATACGAATACCCAGAGCATCAATGGGAATTATGTACCATTGTGCCCAGGCTGGATAAAAATATACTAGGGGATGCTCCTTCTCCTAACAGCTTATAGCCTGGCTTGAAATAGGAGGTAAAGAGTATGACAGACCATTGATTTTTGCAATGTGTTTTGTAGGAAAGGAGCCCTGCTGAGTAAAATATAGGCATGTACCAAGGCCTGCCTGGGTGCAGCAAACTGTAGGTTTGCAGCCAAAAAGGAGAGCGGAAGGTTGGACCAAAGAAAAGATCTTAAAGTCATCCACATTGATTCACTCAAGGAAGACACCCAATGACTACAGAAACTCTCCACTTCAGTTTTATTCCTTTGGGATATTGGAACTATGAAAGTGTAAATGGTGTTGGGCTGGAGTTGTAGCTGATGTAAGCTGGCTGATCCCCAGTGACTTCAGTGGGGTTGCATCAATTTTTGTCAGCTGTGGGTGTGGCCCATAAAGCCTGTGTATTGTTTCCTGGAGAGCATATCGACCAACAGAGCTGATGATAGCCTATATGTTGACTTTTTGTTCCAGACTTAGTACAACTATATGAAACACCTTGGACTGACTTTGCAGGGCTTCCACAGACAGTTTATTTCTTCAGTTTTGTTTGTGTTGTGTTTGGCAACTCCTGAGGCCTGTTCTGAGATCTAGCCTCAAACCAATGCAAACCCCAACCCAGCTCCCTCTGCATCAGCTCATTTTCTAATCCCAAGTTTCATTCAGTGTCCATACATCTGTCCAAATCATAGCAAATGAACCCTGGGTTCACCAAAACTTCTGTAAGCCTTGAGTGATCTTGTCTTAGGTTGAGGGGATTGTAACTGAACCTCCGTGGCTTTGGCTATAGGATTTTCACGCAGTTTTAAGTATGTAACCACTGTGTTGGTTTCTCTAAGACAGGTTCTTTCTGTTGTTTTATATTGGTGCTATCCACAGTGCTAATTATACCAGCATCACCATGTGCATATTGATATCATTAATTAGCATAAAGAGTCACTCCTCAAAAATACATGGCAGTGTCTCTCTGACTCATTTGCCATGAGGGTAATATAAGTGAAGTACAACACCGTAATATACCATATTTAGCTCTGTGCTGTAATCATCTTTATTAATTGCTTAATGTAGCAATGCCTAGTGCAGGAAGTGCCATCCTGCAAGGTCCTGATTAGCTCCTCAAAGGTGGAAAGGGTCCACATCTCCCCAGGAAATCATGTGCAGGGAATGGCACTCAGGATCTTTGAGGGAGAACTCTGAATTTTGCTGGTTCATGCCATTAGTACAGTCTACAGATCTAAATAAATACAGGTTACAACAAGTGTGGATGCATGTGCTGGGAGGAAGGTCTGCAGATGGCTGCTAGCAGCTAAGGAGCAAAAGGAGGAGCTGCTCATGTCAGATAATCCTCAATGTCCCAACAAAGAAACTGAGCCCTGGAACAAACAAACACCCACTCAGCACCTCAAAATACTTCTGGAAAGTTGTTGGCCCTTGTTTGTACTCTCAGTGAAAACCCACATTATTCTCAAGAGCAACTTAAGGAGGCTAATGAAAGAGAGCTTGGAGAGAAAAATAAAGGATATAAAAATAGGTGGAGGAAAGCAAAAGTAACTAAAAGAGAGAGGAGGAGAACCCCCGGATACCATGGTGAGGAGCCCAAGAAAGACTCGGCATGCTGTGAGGTGTCAGAGGAACTGCAGGAAGGGGAAGAGAAGTAAGAAACTGTAGGAAAGAATGAGACTGGGAGGTAACAGAGAGCAAGTGGGGGAGAGAAAGTAGGAACAAGATGTTGAAAATGTTCTGTCTTCAGAAGTAAACTCAAAGATATGACTGAAATGCCTTCCCAAGCTAACAGAAGGGGCACCAGTGCTGGCTTTCAATAGACTCTTTCTAAAGTAGCATTGCTGGGAAGTACCAAGCACTTTCAAAGACAATTTAATTGCTTATTGCTGATGAATTAGTGCTTGAAAGGGCGGCCATTTCTTGAAGTTTTCTCACAGCTGTGTCAGTCAATGGTCAGACTAGAGGAGCTTATGCTGCTGAACACAGGTCTGGCTATCAAAGGCAGCCGGACTATAATAAAAATGATCACTATATGACTAACTATAACTATTTCTGCTAGATTAATTTGCAGATGACTGGAAAGATATTCCTTAAGCAGATGTCAGACACAATGTAGATCTTCCGGTATCATGGGCCTCAGTGCCAAGTCTCATCCCACATATTCAATAGAAAGCTAAGTTTACATTTGAACCCCCAAATTAGTGATCTGTCTGAGCAAGAATAAAGTTTAAGTCATTCAGTGATTTTGGGCTGTGCACAGGGACTGTGACAAAAAGCCAAAGTGTGGAGACCAGCAAGGCATAATTCTCCCATCCTGGTCTTCGTACATTCCCCAAAGCCATGGGCAAAATAGTCTAAAACTCCCATTGACTTGAGTTGATGGCTTGATCAAACAAGGCTCAGGTCAAACCTGGGAAAGCTAGGTGCATATTTAGGCTTCTATATATTTATATATATTCCCAACGTGTGCATGTTTGTACCCTTGGCAGTGTCAAGGCATATTTAATGTTCATTGAAAAACCTGAACTATGACCTTTAGTGTCTGTAATCACTTCTCTAAGGAACTGACTTTTACTTGATTGACTTACAGGTAGTCAAATGGACACCTTTCTGGCCCATTCAAGTGGATAGTCAGGTGAGGTAAAGGTGATGATTGAAAATTCACTTTTCCATACACTCGGTCAAAGAGCTTGATGTCTACCAGGTCATTAATGACAGTCATGTCAGGGCTCCAGCCTTGCACATGGTTGCTGTTGTGAGGCAACATTACTCCCACTGACTTGCAGTGGTCAGCTCACTCCTCTTTCTTCTGGTATGGAAATGTGCACGTTCCCTTGCACATAGCATAAACCCCCATGGACTCTGTATTAAAACCTATAGACACTGCATGGCAAGGTGGCTAGCTGGTACTAAACGAGGTGGCCTGACAGCCCACACATGCTCACAGCAATGTCCTCCCTGCAGTGGGACAGGTGATGGAGAGGAGACATGCAAAATTACAGCACAAGGAGAAGCTGTGTTATTAACAGACAGGCAAGAGCATGCAAGTCCCAGTGCACCCTTTAAGATGCATCCTTACATGTCTTCTATCATTTTACTTAAGGTACCATTAATGTGGAATAAAATATATCTCCAAAGTAAAGAATTGCTTCTAAAACAATACCATGGTTAATATTTCTATTATTGATCTGCATCCAGCTGTTGTATATACATCTATGGAGCCGCTTGCTGTTTCTGGTGCTGCAGACTGCATCTGCTGTTGGCAAGTTATGAACTCACACACTTTAAGCAGCACTAATTTGAAGTGAATGCCTTATAAATAATCCACGCAAACAATCTTTGACATTAATACACATTTAGTGATACTAAACCCAAGCAGATAAAGTTCACAGTGGTTCAAGAAGAAGACCTACATCATTTGTGGCCTTTAAATCCCTCGAGGGCCTTAACAGTAGAAAGAAGCAGAGAGGCCATGTTCTTCATGCCACCTCCAATTACATTTCCTCCCCTGTTTATTTTTCTTCTCCTCCCGCCCCCAGTAAAAATATTCACACTGATTTTACATGAGGGGAGTGGAAAAAATGAAGGAACTCTTTAGAAAAGTCTTTTCATCTGTTCTGGGGGCTGGATTGGGGTGGATAACTAGAGGCAGTTAAAATAAACACGAATTTAGGCTGATGTATTTAATCAGAGGGTATGGCTTAGGTTATAATTACATTGCTGAGGCACATAATTGATGGGTCTAAAAAATACAGGTGTACAGTACTGACTGAAAGACCTCTGTGGAGTACAAAGAGTGTGGTGATTCTTGAGATCGAGTCCTCAAGTGTTCTGTGTTTTCATTTGAACAGCTGTGTAAAGTGTTTCTGATGCAGCCAGTTCTCCTTCCCCTTCTAAAATGATTAACTTTGGGGTTTCGCTATATATGCAAAAAGTTCAGACCTTGCTTACCAATTAGGTCACAAGTCTTTGAGAGAGTGTCATTAGGTTATGGTTTTGCATCAAAATCATTATTTTGGAGAGTTCTGATGCAAAACCACATGATAAATGTGTTTAAATAAATACATATATATATTTGTGTGTATATATATGCATATATATATATATGTATATGTTTTAACTCAGATGAGAGTTGACAATTTGGGTTCGTTTGAACATAAAGCTCAGAGCAGAATATGGGACATACAGTCCCACATGGATTGAAACAGAAGTCAATCTTTGTGAAAAGAAACTGCTTATTTTCATGTACCTCTGCTTGTTTGGTTGCTTCTGCCTGTCCCTCAGAAACTGGCAAAGCTGCTCATATTTGCGGAGTAAAGAAGTGTTATCCACTATTGGAGACCTCATCCCATTGTACTCAGTGGCACTTTTGCTGTTGACCTCAATGATAGAGCTGAGAGAATTTGCAATGAATAATTAATCTGATGAATTTAGCCTACTTTTCTGCCTGCGGAATATCTGAGGGCAGATTGCACTCTCTTCAAACATATTTGTTTGAAATTACTTAACACACTTCCTTAGACCATGAATTTGTCAGGACTGATTCTCTGGGAGTATCGGTACTAAGCAGCATCTTTGGCAGCCTTTGCTCCCCACACGAGTGCTTCGAGAGCAGCCCACCATGGAGGGAGGTGTTAGTGATGTGAGGTACTATTTGGGTAGGATGGCAAATACGGTCCTGTGCAAATTATGCTTGGCCGGGCAAAGTGCGTCTTGTTGGTTTTGTTGGTTGGCGGCATTTTCAGAAATTTCACACTAAATTAAGTTGTATTTGTATTTCTGAACTTCAAAGTGCAGACAAGTCAAACTTTCCAGTGAGATGTTTAGAGACTGGAGTTAGGCTTCAGTCTCATCTGGAGGGACTCTTCTTTCATTTCTCTTCTTTGCTTCTCTCTCTTTTTCTCTGTTTTCCATTTTTCTTTACTTTACAGACACTGAAAATTACTTTTGCTCGGTGTGCTTCTGTTTTATCAGTGGTTATTCCTTGTCACAGCTTTATTATGTTGTCTGAGTTGGGTTCTTTGCATTGTGCAAGAAAACGCATAGTAGGGTTGGCCACTTCCCCCTTATTGGCCAAAGTGAGATTTTCTCAGCCGTCAGTGCTGTGGAAGGATGTGGTAAATCTTTATTTGAAGGAGTTGGTTTGTAAACATCTTCCTCAAGCTGGTTTACTCACCTGGCTATTTCTATTCTCAACTATTTCCCTGTTTTTGCCTTTTCTTTCCATCATGTCCAAATCTTCTTATAGCCTGGTGTTTCTGGTTATAAACCACTCCTTAGCAAGAGTCAGGGTGTCTGGGAGCAAAGCAGTGGGGGCATCTTTTGTGGCCCAACCAGCTTGATATATCCTGCATGACCTTTCCACCCTGGAGTGTGTTTGAAAATGTTGCTGCCCCACCAGCTGGGACTGCTGTATGAATGCTGCAAGAAATGCAGCCTTCCTCCTCACCCCATTTCCTCTTCTAACCTCCCTCTGCTTTCTATTTCCTTCTGCCAACAAACAGAAGAGACATCACAGCTCACTCTTGGGTTTTCCACCAGAGCCCAGTCCGCCTCTTTTTCCTGCAGTCCTGCCTGTTTTCTCCTTCGCCAGAAGTCTTTTATTCTCTCTGTATACAGCTAACTTTATTTTTTTTTATTAATAGGTTTAGTAGCTAGCAGAGTTGGTGACTGATGTCTAAGTGGAAACCTTCTGAATACGGACCTACAGAATCGCTGCATGACTGAGTGCTCATGCCATCCCCAGCACAGGTTTTGTTGCACTCCTACCTCTGCTGCACCCATGCCATCCCTGTAGGTCACCACCCCTTTGCTCAGACTCTTGTCTGCTCCTTGTGATACACACATTCACACACAAACACATCTAAAAGGTGTTATTTAGGGGATAAAAATGCCTGAGAAAGATTCCTCTTCTAGGGTTGTCGATCAGCTTTGGGCTGGTACCTGATAGGAGCAGAGGAGCTGTGTTTGCCCTGGTTCTAGGAGGGGTTTCCAGTAAAGATGTGGTACCCAGTTACATGCTACAGTTACTGGCGGTACCCAGTTACTACTACATGGTAGAGTCCCAGTAGCATCCTCTGCATAGACCTTTCCAATGGCAACCATAAATGACCCTGAAAGTGGGTTTAGAGGAAAAAGCAGCCTGGTATTGAGGCTCTTCTCAATGATTTCCCATTTCTCTGATCCCCTCCATCCTCATGCCTTGATAATGTTCATTCCAGCTCTTAATGACAAAAGAGAGAAAGAATGAGGCCCTGCACTTATGATCCTAATCTGCACTAAGGCTTGAAGGAGAAGAGGGGCACCATGTTTTTGTGGAGACTGATGGTAAATACAGACTTGAACATGTTTTGTTCACCTTGTTGTCAGATATAGATGAAGGGTGGGAGGCAGACATTTAGCTCTCATGGCAAAGGTGTCTGATTTCCTGCTCTGTTTGCTCTCTTGTGGGCAGAACTGGGTGTTCCCAGCTCCACAGATTTGCACCATTTGAAACATCAAGTGCATCTTCATGGAGCTGGAGGCTCTTGCACACAACTATTCAAATCTCATTCTCTAAATATGTATATGCCATGGAGATCACTGCAAGCTGGTTGTGCTGTTTTGCCTCTCCAACCCTTGACAAATTAAGAAAATAAAATGTCATTCAGGGCAATTTCATCAGCACCATCTCTCCATCAGCATTTGCAATATCAGTTAAATAAACATGCTGCAAATTCACCTGCTTGTGACTGCCTTTGGAGATAGTCTTTGATGATCAAACTGGTACAACATGAGATCTCAATCCCTTTTTGCCTAAGATCCATTGCAAATGGGGGAATTGTGTTATATAGGACTTTAAGATGATAATATGACTTTAAGATGTACAAATATGTAAGATTGCTTGGAATTATACACTTTACATATTTGAATGAGAGAGTTCTGAGAGAATCAAGGAACATTTCAGAGAGATTACAGGGAACACAAGGGAAATTTTTACTTAAAAATTGTATATACAGAGCCGACTTTACACACCTGCAGAATAACTATTAAAAATTAAATTACTAAGCCTAAACTAACTAAAATGTCCTAATTCCCCTACCTGCTCCAAACCTTGATCAGCCAGTCAAAGTCCCATGGGTACCCAGCCTTCCAGAAGGTGACGGTGTATTTAAAGCACAGTAGTAATTATTCAGGACTCTACATTTAATGATATCTATGGCTGGCCCAGCACTTTGGCTGTGCAGTGCTACGCCAGAGTGTGTATTTCAATCTCCAGACCCAGCCTCTCATTCCCCAAGCTTGCAGAACCAGGCTTGTTGAAAGGAGGAATATGCTTAAATGTGGGACAGACTGTTGCAGGAAGTGCCATCCTGATACATTCAATCTCTTCCACGTTTCCTCAGGCCTCTGTCCTCTCCAAAAATCCCACTCCAAATTTGGATTTGAGCCCCACATATGTCTCCTGCTCATCTTGCAGACACGCGTTACTAGGCCAAAAGGAAACACTGTCTTATTCTCCCCTGTCTGGAGCGAACCATTGTCATTTTCAGTTGCTATTTGCTCGGAAAACAGTGGCTTCTGGATAACAAGGGCTGACGTGACCCAGTCTGCAAATACTGTGTTGTGGCAGCCTGGAAGATAATGTGTGTTGCCGCTGAATTCACAAAGGGGGAAAACTTTGAAACATTTTAAAAATGCAGGTGCACAAATTACTCATGCCAGGAGCAGCAGTGGCATTTTGTAATAAAATCTTGTGTTTATTCTCCACTGTTGAATACACATACCTTACAGTTCCCAAGAGAGCATTGTCCTGTGCTATCCAATGAACAATTTACAGATGGATTAAATACATGTGCAAAATGAAATAAAGCTTGAAGATTTATAACAGGCATAGGTTATCCTTGCAGTCGGCACAAAATTCCCATTGATATGAATGGGCAGTTGGTCCATTTTAGAGGGTCAGGTTTTTCCTTATTTTTCCTTTGTATCAAATTTTAGGCTATTCTTCTAAGATATTTGAATATTAAGAATACTACTGGGTTCTCAGTACAAAGCTACATCCAAATAATCAGTAGGCACTAACCACAATACAGAGCTTTTAAGCATTTTCTACTTTGATTGTTTGGTCTTACAGAAATTTGCTTTGCTTGATAACAATAGCATATCTAGAGTAGAGAAGTGGGCCAAGAGTCTAATAATAGTTTGAGGAAGGTCTTTACTGAATGAGTGCTGAGTCTGTGGATTCCAGCAGTAATTAATATAAATACTGAGATTTGCTGCAAACTCATCTATTGATCTGAAAATTTCAGTCTCTCTCATATGACTGTTATTGTCTAGACTCTACAAATTATTTTGAAGAATATTTGTTCAATACAAATCATTTGATCAAAACTCTTCTCGGAAAGTAGGCAGGTCAGGCTGCCTCATCCTTTTGCAGCTGCTCCTCTATATCAACCTTTGGCCATTCTTATTTTTTGTTTGAAGCTACTCCTGGTCATAACAGTCAGTATCTGCAACAATTCTCACTTTGCCTTTCCTTCCTCATTCATTTCCCCAAATTCTCACTGAGAAGCATAGCATTTAGCAGCGTGGAGAGGATACAATTGTCCCATGTTCTAGGTCCATGAGAATTTTACTTAAGTAAAAGACACAGTCCCTGGAGCTGTGGAGGTGTATTTGCACTGTTATAAACCATAGGACTTTTCTATGAGGGAAGAAAAAATCCCAAACAAACCACTAAAAGGGAAACAAAAACATACCCTCCAGTATATTATGAATATTTCTTTCCCTTACTGTCTGCTGCTGCTAACATCAAGCAATGGCAAGTGTAGATTGATCAGTCATTGTGAGCAGCATGCTGGGCTGATGGATCAGCAGTGGCATATGTGCAGCTGTGCAAGTCTGGTATCAAGGTGTGTCAGCCTGTCTCTGCTACCTCGCTGCCCATCCAAGCCATCTTTTGTTTCTATTGTTTTAGTTCCATCAATCAGGCACACGAAAAAGAGGAATCGCAATATTCTTTATTGCAGGTCTCTCTGTCTTGCTCCCCCCCAGCCCTTGGCAGCCACCAGCTCCCCCCAACTGGAATGGGCTTTGTTTTGCCTTCATGAGACCATTTGCATTTTTTTCTGAACCAGGCTTTCTTTCACCTGGTGCATTTTTGGGGGAGTGAGAGAGGGGATTACCTTTGGAGGCCTTGATTCTCTTCTCTCACCTGGTTTACAAATGTATAGCGCCATTGGCATTATTCCTAATGATACTTAACCTCTGGAGAGATCCAGGACCTTAATGCAACTGAAGAGTGTCAGCTGTGTCTTTTTCCCAGTGCTGTTCTTTCTAGTGATGTCAAAAGTCACAAGCTGGCACGCTTGGGAACAGAGAAATTCAGGTGACTGACAACACAGAGCAGAAATCCATCCATGCCCCTGGAGAGCCGGTATACACGACAGACTGGCACATGGGTAAACAGGACTGCTCGGTGAGGAAAATGCCGACACAAGGTGAGACATAAGCAGACACAGACTGCAACACAGAAAAATCAGAGATGAGCTCTTTGCAGAATTTTTTCTTTCACATGTATTTTGATTGTAGCGACATTTCATTTGTAGCATGAATTGATACTCTTATCTATTGGTTTCTTTCACAGGTGCCATTCGACAATACTGGAGGGTACTTGGTGCAAGCTTCCGTCTTTGTTAACACCACAGAATGTGTAGTTGATCAGTCCTATTAGGCATATTAATTTATAATGCTTACCATAAACTTTTCATCTTAGAAATCAGACAACGCTTATTTAAAAAAGAAAAGATGCAAAGCAGCTCAACAAATGTAAAATATTCCAAGTTTCTTCCATCTAAAATCAAACCCACCAATACATTGGCTCTGCCCTGGACAGGCAGCAGAGAAAAATGAGAGTTTTCTAGGACCTGAACCAAAGTTTCTGTATTCTTCCATTGCCAATGTATGAGGCGATGGATAGACAAAATGAATTATTACCAGGACAAAAAGATAATACAAGGTCTCCAGGACTGAACAACCAGTGACTACCTGCTTGGAGCTGCTGGGCACATACTCCACTGTAATTTCACTTTTTCTTTTGCTCTGTAAGTTCATTTTTAGCATTTAGTTTTGAATTTTCATTGGGAGTAGTCCGAGAACAACTAAGAATTTCACTGCATTGTGCTCTGGTGGATGCTGTGTACATCTAGTTCCCATTGACATTAGTACTGAGCAGGGATAGCAGGTTAGCAGGGATAACATGTCCAAGATGGTTCTTTAGGAATAAGTTGTTCATCTGTAACCAAAACAAAAGTTCACCCAATGTTGAGCTGCTCTACACAGAGTGTACAGAAACTTGCTTTTCTTTATATTCTCCTTTACATGGCTTTATAGACATTTACTGAGCTACTTAGTGGAAGAAAAACTTGGCATTTAAACTTTTATTGGGATTTAACTTGGTATGGTGAATTTTTTCTCATGAGTTTTAGACAACTCTGCTGTATGTCCTTTTTGTGATTATTTATTTATTTTGGTCAGATATGTATTTATACACTTAAGAGTAATTGATGTAATGATATAGTAGGTGGAAGTATGTGTAATATGTGTCATATTTGCAATATATGTCATATTTTAATGAAATAATAGTTTTTATGGAGCTGATATAATTGTGCTCATAAATAGAGAGGGAAAAAACATAGTCTTTCATCATTTTCTTTTTCCTTATATTAAGATCACATTATACATAAAAATGCTGGATGTTTGAGGAGGAGAGAGATGAAGGGTCAGGGTGGCAACAGTTGTGTTGACTTTGAAGCACAATTATGGTGAGACAGCTTGTCCCTCCTCTTCAGGGAAGGTCACAGAAATTGCTACTGGTTGGTGCCTCTGATAGGCTGTAAGATGTAGTACATGTTGCAATCAACAGATGAGCACATCATGCGCCATAAACACACTCTGCAGTCAAGCCTCATGGAATATGTGCCCTTTGCCCCAAAACTGCCCTTGTTTCTTCTGATGAGACTGCTGTTTGGTTACATTTCAGTCTTCAGCCCTGGGAACTTATTTTACATGAATAGCCCAAACTGTCTGAAGTTAGAGAGCAAGTTTGGCCATATTATGCCTTGCATTAGATTATTCAGATGATAGAGTGACAGGTGCAAGGAAATTCCACCTGTGATTACTTCACGAAATACAAATGCCTCATATGATCAAGTGCTTAAAGTATTGAATCAGAGCTAGTTATTATACACCCTGGTTATGCCATAAAATAAGAGACACCACACGACTATAAAATAGCTTTAGGAACAAAATACTATCCTACCTTAGTATTAATAATCAGTTATACAGTCTTGCAGTACTGTAAAATTGCACGTTCTGACCATACCTTTATTTCTGAATGGTTATAATGTTTGGGAAAAAAAACCCAATCTGATCCATTGTGCCCTAAGGACATCAGGGTCACAGCACTGATTATAGAGATAACCTTTTTGTTCTCCCGCATTCATTACATGAATTGACAGCGTATTAATTGCAATGACTTCTCCCTTGAATTAATTTATTTTGTCATTCTTTATTTCAAAAGTAATCGTCACACAATTTCTGATGCCTTGTTATTGCTTGGTTGTAATTTCTATTCTTTACTTGTGCATCTAATGCTTGCAACACCAGATCTGCTTTCACATTTCTACTTGTTTAGGATGAATGTGAATGTGTTTCACCAACAGGCAGGGAAAGTGGCCAGGATTAGAGACAATTACAGATGAAGTGTGTGGCAAATAGCCACCAACCGAGGTTCAAAAGGTTTCTTTTTAGTCCCTGCAGTGTATCATCCCTGTCAACACAGGCTGCAATTGTGGCCATGGCCCCTAAATGCCACCAACTGGAGAAGTATGCAGCCTTCAATAAAATCAAGCCTCCTCAGGCCCATTTCTTCACTGGTTCCCACCCTAGAGTACATAGTAGTTGGGAGATCTCTTAAAAATAATCGAGAGGCAGCTACAAGTTCTCCAGCCCAGGTGCCACCAATTTAATCTGGCCAGTCTTTCATTTCCATAGCTAGGAAAACACCTGCCTGTGTACTTAGTCACTTTATCAACAGGTATTATGGAAAAATTAACCTGGTAAGTGCTTTCAGTTCAGCCTAATGCCCCAATGCCATAGCCTTCTCTGTGCTTTTGTTTCACCAAGTTGCTTTGAGTGGGAGGTTTTCACAGGTTTTTTGGAGGGCTAAAGCCCTCCCATGAGCACTGTGTCACATTCCATTGCAAACCCTGACAGGGAGACCTTGCACCACTGAGCAGCACTCACCAAGAGCATCATGGCTGCATTTGCCACTGAAAGACTGAGCTTATGTTCAGCTGCTCCATGGATATCTGCAGCTTTTTATGCAACTCTTCTTGAAGGCCAGCTGGGACTTGAAACTTGCTTTACTTGACTAAGTCAGTGTGGTAAGACAGCAGGGAAATCAGCTAGTTTCATAAAACAGAGTATCTTCTTGGCTAAATACAGAGTTCACTAATTTCCCTCTGTTAACTCTACCAGTGTCCATAGTGGCTTCTCAGATTTTAGCTCCAGTACATGATCCAGGAGAAAACAAATGGATAAAAATTTCCCTTCTTTACCATCAAAATCCAGGGTCAATCTTCAAATCTATTAGCCTTTTTCCAAAGACCTTTTTCTTGAAACCAATAAGCATTCATCCCCTCTCTTCAAGCACCTTTCTTCATGCATAACCACTTACTGTGGGAATTCCCTGTGGGGCTAATCATTCTGCTTACAGAAGGGACCTTGCCTTAGATGCTTTGTGGATAGCCAGCCCTTTATAACTGCAAGAGAAATGCAGCTTCAGCTCTAAGATGGCTGTCCCTCCCTCTCATCAGCTCCACTCACGTATGCGCCTCTCCTCATATTAGTGTATTCTGTATTTTTTTCCTTTTAGATTATCTCCTCCTTGGGGCAGGGGTTGTGTCTTGGTATGTTTCTGTGAAGTTCATATAATCAGATAGCTCTGATCTTGACTGGAGCCTCTTGGCACTACTGTAATATAAATATTATATAACAGTTGAGGAAAAACCACGTCCTGACTTTTGGGAACTCTTCCCCCACCCCCACTCGGTATCTTACTCCTTTTGTTCTCAGAGGCAGTTGATACTGCATTTTATACATACAAACACATGTGCAGAAAGAGCAAGATGTAGGCATTTTGCCTTGATTTTTTAGAAGAGTTGTTTGAAGCTGTTACGTGTGGCCCAGGGTGATATGAATTAGTGGACAACGTGGATGAAAGTGTGAAGGGGTATGATAAATGCCACTGATCAGCATCTAACGGTAGCTTATGTTATATAAATTTATACTGCATCCAAAAACATCCATTAAAAGAACATTAGGGTTGCAAAGCAAGCAGTGAAGAGTCAGGAAATGAAGGAATTAAGTTTGCCTTCATTCAGTGCTCATGAGAATTTGCACTATGAAGTAAAACAGGGAATTTGAGGGGACAGAAAAAGGAAGTTCTCTTATTTTGGATTCGATCTTTTTTAGCAGTTGCAAGAATGTTGTAAACTTACTGTTTCTGCCCCCAGTCACAGTGACAGCCACAAGACAATTCTCCTGCCATATCTCTTGCCTCTCACCTCCAAGTAGCCAGGCATTGGTTTCTCCTTTAAAATGCACCAACTTAGATTCCTTCCATCCAGCTCCATCCACGTGTGGTTCTTGTTACCCACAACGCCCATAAAAAGCATTTGCTCTTTCTCCAGTGGTTCATGTTTCCTCCCCTTCCCTGCCTTTCTTCTGAAACCACTGTTTTCATTAGTTTCTTTCCTCTGTAAACAGTCAACTAGAAGTGAACGTGCATAGACACAGGATCCATGGCTGTCACTGCATGGGAAGTACTTCTGGAGACCCGCTGCAACGTTTGGTCAAGTAAACCTCCCTGTAAGGTGGGGAGAGCAAGGAAGTCAAAGTAGCACCAAGAAACAGCTACAGTGCTCTGCAGTGGGAATCAAGCCACTGGGAGGCCTGAATTTCCAAGCAGAAAAACCACAGGAAAGCAGATGAGCTGAGCTAGAACTGGAGCTGTACACAAAGATGGCTGTGGAGTGTAAAGGTGAGAATGGTAATGTAACATTGCCTTACTGCCCTGTTGTGGAAACACATTGAGAAGAGGGATGTAACAACCAAAACACTTGAACAAATGACCCAACGCTCAATGAGATGGGAGAAGGAGAAAAGGAAACAGATATCTACAAGTTCTGCCCCAACATAAACTTTGGACACTTTTAATGCTAATTAAAAAACGGATAACAAGGAAGAGATATTGAAATAAGTATGTCCGTCTAATGGACTTAAAGGAATGTCTCTGAGTAGTAAAGACTCAGGAAAAGTGTACCAAAAAAATACACCCAAAACATGGGACAGGTACACAGGCTCATGCCAAAGGAGATTGGGAGCTGAGGCAGGGCAGATTTCTCTCAACCAAGGAGAGGTTCTTTTGAGAGACCAGCCACTCAGTAGTGCCTTTTCTTTGGTAGCAATGAGAGTGTGATCTTTTCCACAAACACCCAGGGTAAGTTCACCACAAAGATTTTAGGGTCTTAGCTGTCTTTCCTCCAGTGCCTTAGCTTTTCCTACAGTGTGAAGAAACCTCTTTGTGGTAACGTGGACTTAATGCTCTTCAGCTCATGTAAAGTTAAGGACACATTTGCATTCCAACCAACAGTCCAATGGTCTAATGCAACACTATCTCCTGCTCCTAGTAAGTGTTGATTTGACTAAGTCACTATCAGCTTACTCCTCTGTACTGCAAATATTGTCCTGCTGCCTGCAAAGCTGGCAAACTGACCTAATTTCAAGGGATTTCTTGCACCTTCTCCCACCTGCTGGCCCTTCACTGGGCATGTGCTGTTGGCCCAGCATAGGCAACACCCTGTGCTGCTTTGCTGGCCTTTTCTGACCTTCAGTTTCAGTTTTATAGTAATTTTGAGTTTCTTTGTATCCCATCTAGTTTGCCATAGGAGAGTCCATTCTCTATAAGCTGTGCTGTGATGAATTCTAATGTTTTCTTAAAGGATTAATTTGAAATCTGCCAGTAATCACCTCCAGGTTGTTTTGATCACAGCCACCGTCTTATCAGGTCTCAGGTAGCCTCCAGAACTGTAAGACCTACTCTTCAGCCTGAGCCCAGCCACAAACACCCTTGTGATTTTTCACTTCCTTTTCATTTTGTTTAGTAACATTCCTCTCCCATGTTTCATTCTTACATGAAGTACATGAACTCCTCAAATTTCTAAAATACAGCTTCACGATCAGCCTTTGCTCTCTAACTTAACAGCAGACTGGCAGACACACCAGTTACTTCTAGAAATAAGGCTGCCTTGTCATTGCCCCTACCACTTGCAGACACAGAAAGAAGTATTCTTCAACCCTTCTCCAATTGTACTCCATATTTCCAAAGCATTTTAAATCTTACAGGACTTGCCACTGCTCCTTGTTTTGCATGGGGGTTATTTTCCTTGTTGCTTTTCACTCCTGGTGCCGTCTGGCATTGAGTGGCCACTCTGGCTCTGCCCATACCACATAGTCCACAGCTGTGAAAGAGGCACTTCATGAGACACTGGGTAGGTTACAGAAAGCAGAGCTGTTTCAGTGCTTTCCATTTAGGTCAGGTACAAGGTGGACATACCCTTGCTGATAAGGCTCTTGTGTTGTTTGGTTTTTGACCCCAGATGGCTGCGTATAGCCATAAAGCCTTCTGCAATGCCCCATCTGGACTTCCTTGTAGGGGAAGCTCAGCTCCTCCAAGGCTTAATCTTCTGCAGCACACAGCATACTGCAAATACTGGGAGGTTTCAGCAGCAAACGTTCTTCTAAACACAACACAGGTTGTTTTTACTTTAAATGATGACTTTAAACAGTATATAATTTAGCCAAAATCGGACAGATTTATGTAGGGTACAACAAAAGCAACTCTCAGTACCAGTTTTCAAGATTTTATGACCACCTGTCTTGGAATAACTTCTGGATTCTGTTTTGGATCATAAAGTGTTAGTAAGTGAATGTGGAGACTGTTCCCATAGCCTTTCTGAACTACCTGTCTGTGATTAATTATGGACAACTCTGAACGATTGTACCTCTCTGCCAACCTCCATGTTTGTGCAGTGACTAACATGGTGATGTCAGTTCTCACAAATGTATTTGCCAATTAGGAAGATTTAGTGTGGTGACTGAGGACAGTAGAGCGTTGGTGGCAAATCTGTAATTGTCCAAGTCAAATATCTGACAACTGGGTGTTAGCAAAAGTGCTTTAGGTTTTACCCCCATGTGGGTCTGACTGCGCATCTCTCTGCAACACTTCAGTTTGTATCACATCAGGACACATCAGTCACATCTTATTATGTCACGGCGAATCACTTTCTGGCTCACCATAATACTTAATCAACAAATCCAATGCCATGTGCCACACTCCAAAGCATCAGTCAAGCAAATGCAATCAAGGAAATGTCTTGATTTTCTTTGAATGCACGCAATGGACTGCCAGTATTGGTAGCACCTCAAAGCTCCACTAAGACAAGCATCCCATTATGCAAGACCCCTATAAATGCTGCAGGAGGCAATCTCTCCTTCAACAAGCCTGCAAACTGGAAGCAAAACAATTTGACCATGCACACACACACACATCAGCTCAGAACAGACCTCAGCCAACCTGACAGGCTCATGAATGCCCAGTCCACCAAACCAGGCTGAGATATGTGCACCACTGCTGGTGTGTGAAATACTTCAAATGATACTTGGAGGCGGCAGGCTTCAGCTGCCTATGTCAAGGCAGTAACCCTGTAGCTCATGTAATTGCCTCTGTACAGGAGTTCGTGTTCAGCTGTACCTCCCTCTGTGAAAAAGTTGAGCTGCAGGATAAGAGCTTTCACACAACCAGCCGCTGCCAAGCAGCAGATTAGCAGGTAATCAGTTGACTGGTAGTAACTTCGTCAGCTTCCAGAGTCTTGCTGTGTGTCAGGGGTGAATGGCTAAAGTGTCAAGGCAGGTGCATGAGGGGCAGAGGTAGATGGCTAAGGTATAAGGTTGAATCGGCTGTGGGGCGAGAGGAATAGGTGCAGTATGGCCCTAGGTCACTAGCTTTGAAGAGCAGTGGTGGGAAGACAATGAAGGAGGTAATACCGTAACCCCAGTCTGAGGGACTATTATGTTCAGTAGAAAGAGAATAGAGGCTTTCACATGCCTGTGCATGGCTCAGCCTTGTACTGCTGCTACGCACACATGTGAAAGGATAAGAACTACAATTTCCTTGCATTCAGGATGATGCCAGGTAACCCATACAAGCACCATACACTGCAAGCCATCAGCAAGCTGTCTGATTCTCCAGCATGGATAAAAACAACAGCATCCCGGGCTGGCAGGTTGTCAGGAAGCAATGCCAAGTCCAAGTGGCTTAAAAAAGAACCAGCCATATCAAAGCCACTGTGGAAGTTTTACTTCACCGCTTTTTAAAGTTCACGGGTTTATTTCCATCCAGTGGAAGACAGCTACTGGATTTCATGTTTGGAGAAAACCTAAATCCCAGTAAGATATATGGAGTCCAACCTTATTCATTTCTATACTCACATCCACACACTGTACACACAGTCACTGAGATGAGAGGCTGTCGTATGCTTTGGCCACTTTATGCGAGCTACACAGACACAAAGAAAATGTCCAGGGAAATAACTTTGACAGAGAGGGGTTTATCTGGCAGCATTTATCTAGCGCTGCCTCTGCATTCCCTTTTCAGGACCTCCCCTCCTCCTTCACCCCCAGGATGATGGTGGAGGAAGGGATTAGGGAATAGAGGGAGACGACCAGAAAGGAAACATCACCGGGGAATACTAAGTCTTCAGCTTTTCTCTGCCTGACAGTAGTCCCTCAGCACTGGGGATGCGAGCTACAACAGCCCTGTGAAAAGGATAAACCGGCCCCTACGAGGACGCAAGAGCAGAAAAATAAACCGACAACACCCAGCACTTCTGTGACATTCCTGAGCTGTACAAATCACTTGCCCAAGTCCTCACATATTGCCTCCCTCCTCCCAGCTATGCAGCACCGCCGCAGCAAATCCACAGCACTTGGACAGCTGGTGATGGCTGGGATTTGGCCCAATACGTGGATATTATTTGCGGGGGTCGTTGCATTTTTACGTTGACTCACTGCATACAATGGGCCAATGTTGCCATCACCACATAACTGTCACAGAACTTTTTTTTTACTATCATAGTATTTATTCCTTTCTTCCCCTGCCACCCTGTAACAAAGAAAGCAAAATCCAGAACAGGACATGTGTTATTTAATATCTGTGTCAATGCCAGAATGCAGGCATGCTTTTATTCTTTTGCCTTTTGCAATGAATGTGTGATACCTGATATATTA
Source organism: Haliaeetus leucocephalus (assembly GCF_000737465.1). Taxonomy (NCBI): domain Eukaryota; kingdom Metazoa; phylum Chordata; class Aves; order Accipitriformes; family Accipitridae; genus Haliaeetus; species Haliaeetus leucocephalus. The sequence goes on along the minus strand of NW_010972864.1, from coordinate 2,118,451 downwards.
GGTATTAATAAAGCAGACTGCGTTATGCTGTTTATATTGGTAATATGATTCTGGATCTTATCCCCAGCTGAGAGGAGTAGGAATGTAGATTTTTTTCCTTGTATATTATTGCCCAGCCATGGCTAATCAAGTATACAATATATTCGGATTTTTGTGTATTGTTTTATTTTTGATTGACTTTAATTAGAACCAGCTCTCTATATAATAAGTAGATATATAAAATGTGGAAGGGAGGGAGCAATGGCTCAAAGGCATAGAGAATGAGACGCAATGAAATCCAGTAAAGAACCCAACAGGATGGGGTAACCTTGCACTTCATCAACAGTTTTACAGTACTTCACCCATAACTGCCAGCACCAATCCCACCCATGCCTACAGCAGTGATCTGTCCCAGAGGCATCAGTACCACCCAGGGCTGAAGATTCCCATCTGCATTAACCAAGGGGTTAATGGGGAATTGCAAAGAAGGGGAATTGCAAAAGCATGATAGCACAGAGTGGAAAGCATTGTTTTCTCTTGACTGTGGGTAAACAGTGAAATTGAGAGACATGAACTAGTTCAGATAAAATAAGTGTCTCTAGAATCTCTGATGCATAGGAAGTTGTGTGTGTCCCTTTGTCTTTCCTTATACATACTCTTCCCAGTTTCTCACAAATTTTGTTCTGGATTATATTCAAAGTCCTGCTATGACTATTGTCAGTGACAAAACTCAGATGTCATCAGGCACCTTCCCACTGAGAGAAAATCCTCTTTGTTCGAAAGTCCAGTTCTTCTCAAGGAATGGCTAATACTTCCATTAATTCAGTCAGCACTGGCCTTAATTTGCTTGCTCCTGGATAGGAGATCTGATCACATAAACCACTCGCACAAACTCCTAGGTTTATCCTGCTGAGGAAAATAGTGGCTGGCCTGCCTAGTATCACAGCACTTGATGCCTGTTCTGCAGGGCTTTTTGCATAACATCTGGGGAGCGCCTACTTCTAAGGAAGTTTGAAAATGGTCCCTTTCATCAGCATCAGATCCCATTGTATTCAATGAGAGCTGCAGGTGTTCTGTACCACTTGGGGCCAGGCCCTTCATCATAATAAAAAGGCCAGATTTGAGCTGGAAGCTCTGTCATTAAAACTGCCTGTAGTGTATTAGTAATCTGCTGAACCTCCTAGAGGCCCAGAGAAACCTTCTGCTGCGTTACTTTAACTCTTTGTGATTATCAGAACAGTGAGGATTTAAGAAGGGACACATTAAATTCCTGTCACATCCCTTCTCTGAGTTACCCAAAGACTAATAGACCCAACAAAAGCTTTCTTGGGAGCACAAAGTAAAAGGAGGTCTCTCTGTATGAGATAGCATTGACTGTCAGAAGTGCCCACAATGTTGTTTAAGATGACTGACAGCCTGTCCTTCCATTTTATTTTACAGCTATTTTAATGTATTGAACACCTGGAGATGCTTATGAGATTATCCAAACCAGTTTTTAGTGCCTCTGATCTGCACACCGAATCCATTTCCTGCCGCTCTCTTCCCAAGAAGCGAGCACCGTTTCATGCAAGAGGTTTAGCACAGGGCGCGGGGGCACTTCTGCTGTGGCTGGGCGAAGTGTGCTCAGGGGGAGGTTGCAAGCCTGAAGGCACCCTCATGGCTTACGTTTTTACTGAATAACATCAAGGTGGAAGCACTGGGACAGACACGGAAAGGGAGCGGTGACTCTGGCAGGTTCCCCTGGTGCATAGATCTGCTGATAGGCACAACGCGGGCCATCTGCTACCAGTGATGCGGAAACATATGAAGCCAGGGCACATCATGGTCCAGTGCTGCCGGCCTAAAAGCCATTGTCACCTGGCATAGACCAGAGTGGTACGTTGGTGTTGTAGAATCAGCTGAGGGCATATACAGGAGGAAAAAGAGGGACTAGGTTACTCAGGGAAGGCTAAATGCAATAAAGAGGCAGGCTTTTCACATCGTATGCATTAAAAGCAAATTATTGGATGAGAATGGCTGTTCAAATTCATTCAGCTAAATATTAGGATATGACCCAAATCTTCTATCCAAGTGAACATATGCATACACTTTTCTGAAGCTCAAAAGATGTAGTCAGTCAAGATTGAAGAAAGGGGAGAGATTTGCTTTCCTGGGGTAGGTAGTTGTTTATTTTATATTTCAATTTTCACATAAGTCTGTGCTTGTTGGAGTCAGCAAAGACCAGAAATTGTAACCCAACAGATCTGCGTAGTGTCTTGGATAATCTTAAGATGAGGTTTGGAAAAGCTTCTGAGGAACTTCCAAGTATCTATAGCCAAACTTTCTAATATTTGCCAATCTCTGTTATTGGAATACTTCTCCCTGTCAAAAGCCATGACTTGCACAACTCAGAAGGGTCCACAGAGAGATTTTCATTCCTTTTTCTTTTCCTTTTGCACCTCATGAGATTCTGCATGTAATTTTATTATGAGCCAGAGGCCACATTACTGTAAGCTTCAAGAAACAATTAGGGTTGTGGTCACAGCAACTTGCAGAGAGTGTGATGAATTAATAGCATCATGTTATAACTTGATAATGATGCCATGTCACAAGTTTAGCATAGCATATCATGTAATTTCTCTTACACTAAAAATGGACCTGAAATAAACTCCAGAACAATCCCAACCTCTGAGATTTGGCTCCCAGTCCAACTCTTCGCAGAGCCAATTACTCTGTAACTGGCTGTGCGAAAATCCTGGATCAGAAGCCTATCTATTTTGGGATCATATCCATCCAGATCCAAAACTTGTCAAAATGAGGCCCTGTCTTTCTTTCCAGGAGAGCTCGGCAGTGTGAAGCTGCTACCACTGACCGGCTGTCTGGTTGCTACAGGTAAGGGATGTGCGGTGCTTTCTTGGTTTGGGTCTTTGCCTCCAGTGGCCAGTGGTGCAAAAGCAGCCCCAGCTCTTGTGGTGAGGCTGACTGACGCTCCCACCCACAGGTCTGCTAAAAATGAGCTATAAAGTAAGTTCTGCATGTTTGCACACTACTGGTTATAGTCCTTTAAAGGGCAGGAGAGGGTTTTAAGCGCAGGGTCTGGACTGCTTGTGGTAGGAGACTTGAATAGGCTATCCCACTACAACAAGCACGACTGCTCATTCTGCCAACGAATCTTATTAGCTTTACTGACAGAGCAGTCGCTTTTGCATCCAAGAGCTGTCAGTCCAAGACAAAGGAGGACAGACTTCTCATGTAGTCAAGATGTTAGGGCATCCAAAAAAATATAATATCACCACGCATGAAAATACAGCTCTTTTTTCATGGTTATCATCTTTAGCATTAGAACACAGTTTTTTCCCTTCACCCTTATGACTACAACTGAAAACTATTCTAAATGAACTTTACAGTAATTTCTTCTCTTTATCTCACGCCTTCAGCTCCTGCAGAAAGTCTTGGAACCAGGTGGTTAAACCAATACTCCCTTCTTCTGCTCAGGTCTCGAAGGTTATTACCTGGTTTAGAAACCATGTAGCCCTGTTACCACTCTGTACCACACTGAGCTTTCACCAGAGATTCAGCCAGGCTGGAAAGAGAACCCCGGCTGGTGCTATCAAGGGAGGAAGAAACAATTTCAGAGAGCAGGACATGGGAGCACATTCTTCTCTTGTCCATGTATTTTCTTCTCCTTAAAAACACAGGAAAGGGGATCATAAGAACTGGGGGTGGTTCTGCATTGTAACACACCCGACCTCTGGCGAAGGCTGGGTCTCGGTGAGGACTCTGGTGTCTCTTGCAGCGATGCCCCACTCAGCACCCCAGCGCTTTGTCTCCCTGCCCGCTCTCCTGCTGTCTTGTGGTCCGCCTGGCAGTGCCGGTATTTCAGCGTTAGTCCTCGAGTTGGACTGTGTTTGTTAAGATGTATGTCCATTTCCAACCACATTGACAGAAGACATGAATTACAAATATTATGATGCATTAAGCTCTGAAAAGACAATGGTTAAATAAGAAAGCTGAACGGCAGGGACCAAGGAAAATAACTGGAATTCCATCAAAAGGGAAGATGAATGAACAGAACTACACTGACATCTGCTGGTCCATACATCAGCGCTGGTATTGTTACTGCCACTGAAAATTGCCGCCGTGACGGGGTAAAATGACACGTTAAATTCAATAAATCCTTCAAAGAGACCTGCCATTTCCACCACGTTTATCCACCACCTACTGCCCTGCTGCACTCTCTGGTCATCCGGGCAGGATCACTTAGGGAAGAAGTTTTTATATTTGTACAAGAGTTAGGTTTATTTCTTTTTTCTTTCTTTTTTTTTTCTTTTTTCTTCCCCTTGTGTTGTTTTGAGGCAGACAGTATTCCAGGTTACTGGAGCTTTGTGTGGACTTGCTGACCTTGCAGACGGTCAGTGTGTGTGCATAGGCTGGCTCAGTGCAGCTTGTGCACCAAACCCCCACATGGGACACCACAGCCTGCGGTGCTGCACCCCTGCACCACTGTGCATGCACACAGTAAATCCAGTAACTCATCGAACTTGCTGTATAAGCACTGATCAATTGTACGGCACATATGCAGTATGTCTGATGAGTCCTAGATGCTACAAATTCACTGCGTAGCCCTTAGGCACTTGTTTCTCTCCAGGAAATTTTGTAGAGAAATACAGAAGCAACTGCTTTCAGATTTTCAAATTTCGGCAGATGAAAAAAAAAAATTTTTTTTAAATGAAGATACATTATACTTAACTGCTGTAAAGTATAATTTTGCATCTAGGGGAAGAAAAGTCATTGGGAATGGAGGGTATTACACTTATCAGAAGATACATACACAGGAGGACTGTGATTTGGGATATCTTGCTGCTGATTCATTCACCTTTACAAATCTTTTAGGGACCTGCTTTTTTTATAACACTGTACCCTCCTCTTCTGAAGATGTGAAGAGTGAAATGGCTGTACCCAAAACCACTTGTCCATTTAGATTCATATATGCTGGGAGAGCTATGTGTGGGAAAAGGGAGGCTATAAAGACAGTGGGGAATTATTATTTTCCTTTAATTTGGTGTCTTCTCTACACTTTGTACATATTGATAAACAATTAAAACACAATCCTTATAACTCAAGCCAAAACAAAGATTGTGATATTTCAATACATGAAAAAATCCATTTAGTTGTTTCTCAGAAAGACACCTCCTCAAAACACCCTTTTCCCTTAAATAGTAAGTAACAATATATTCCATTTCTTTTACTGAAAAATAACCGTCTTTTGGAAAGCAGCTGATTCACTTGCAAATATGCAACCCGCACCCTTACTGTCTTAATCCTGATGACAAGGGGGTGGGGCTGGACGATCTGAAAAGGAGCTTTCTGTTTCCCTTCCAAATCACTGCTTTGGGGTTTCTCTGGGTGGATTTTGATTGTTCTGCTTTTACTACATGCAGAGCATCTTCTTTGCACATCTAAATGCAGAGGCGAAAAGATCTCACTGTTGAAAGAGTAGGGCAAAGAAGAGACTTGCATTCATACATGAAAACCCAGACATTTGTTGGAAGTCATTGTTCCTTAACCACTACCAAAGAATGAAAGGAAGCAGCTAGATGAAACAATCAAAATATGTTCCAAAGCACAGATAAAAATTGATTAGAACATATTTGGCCAGTTCTAATTATTAGTGACACCAGTTAAGCCCATTTCATAAAACACTCCTTAGAAAACAAGCTTTAGGCTTACATTACCTAAGCAAATTCACCCTGCTTTGGCCTCCCCCTGTATGCCTCCAAGTCAGAAGGCCTAGAAGACTTCAGTGACTTAGCTTATCAAAGAGAAGGTTAAGAGGTAACTTGATCAAATGCTATTTTTACTTCATGGAGGAACACAGAGCTGATAATAAATTTTCAGTCCTCTAGACAGAGGCATAGCGAGAGCAGAAAAACATTACTAAACCTGGTAAGAATAGAGCCACTAACACAGAAAAGGAGGCTGGATGGGATCGACACCTCTCTGTCTCCAGAAGCTAATGCTGACCCAAATAATTAGAAGCAGGGTGCAAATTCACTTTTCAAACAGTATTAGGGTTTGAAGGGGTTTATTCTCTTAATGGGAACATTTTCTGTATTGTGCTAGACATACAAATTTTAAGGCTGGAAAAAGACCACTTCGATTATCTGATATTCTGCATTACTTTGGCCAAAAGACTCACAAGTGTTAATTTCTACTTTGAGATCAACAGATGCTCCTGACTTTAATTATATTGTTTTTTAAAAATCAGTCTAGATTTTAAAACATCCAGCAATGGAAATTCCATTGAAATAACAGTAAACTGTTTTAATGACCAATTACTGTTGCAGATTAAAATGTTCACCTTATTTCCAACTTGATTTTGACTATTTTAAATTTACATTCTTGTTATTTCTTTATCTGCCAGACTGCAGATCCATCTATTATTGTTCTTCTGTTCCTTAAGAAAGTATTAGCAGTCTGTAATAAACTTTCTGCTTCCTCTCTTCTTTGATAAGCCAAAAGGCTTGAGGATCTTCAATCTTCCCATATAAAGAGTGTATTCTGTGTTTTTCATCATTCTCAAAGATTTTTTTCTGAGACCTTTTCACATTCTTAGTATTATTCCTAAAGTATTTCACTTTAGCAGGTAGCTAACATAGACAATTGGTAGGGCACAGCTGACGTGGGGTAGCTAGATAAGCCACGAGCCAAGGTAACTTACCATACCGTCGTTGGGTAGCCAATTCTGCATGAGCCAAAAGTGAGCTGTGCTTTTAAAATACTGCAGCTTGTGTCATTATTTTGTTTCAACAAACAAGGTTTATCATCCAGACTTAATGAGTTATGGAGATATTATCAGGCCAGCCTGGACAAATACGGTACAGACTGTCACTTAGTAATCCTCACAAATGAAAATAAATCCTTATGCATCTGAGTGGTTCTGGAGGTATGCCACACCTAGCCATACAAATAACAGCTTGCACCAAAGTAATAGCAACATACAGATTTTCAAAAGCAAGGCCATGTACCCCACACAAATCTGTCAAGAGATAACAGTGTCTCTACTGGCTCTTGAGATAAATTCTTAAGTTTCTTCAGTTTTGAGTATCATCTCAGTGATGCACTGTGCTTGGAAGCTTCCCAGAGACTTTAGCTAACACAGATAATGGCCTTTTTTTCATCTAGCAAAGGTAGCCCATTTAGCAAAGGTAGCCATGTCAAACGTACAACATCTTTTCTCTGTTGCAATGGCATTCTATATGCTTTTGAGTTCATATCAAGTAGTTTGTTTTTATCTACTGATGCTTCATCTCATTTGACTGCAGTATTTCTAAATGACTCCTGATAACAGGTTGCTTTCCTTGGTTTCACTTGAACCCATTAGATGTAGCCCCTGAGGGTCTTTGGATGATGGGCTGAAAACCACTGTCTCCATGTTCTTGACAACTGCATACAGTGCCTATCCTCAAGATGCTATCTCAAAAGTTGAGATCAAGAATAGGCAAGCTGAAACCCTGATGAAAAGGTATTATAATGACTGAACTTGCTCATTTTATCAGCACAAGAGTCTGTTGACTTTCAAGGCACGCTGCATAGACTGTTGCATAGGCAGCCTCCTTTCTGGATGAAGGTTTGATCAAAAATAACCCTACACTAAATCTGGGATGTATTCTGCATTCCATTCAATTAAGACAATGATTGTGATTGTCAGCAAAGGGGATTTCCCAGAACATTTGGTACCGACTTTGTAATTAGTAAAAAATTCAAATGATAAATGTACTTGTGGATTTATGCAGTAGAATAGGTCTTACACTGGCAGCTTTGATAAAAGTGTATAATAATAGAAAGGAAAAAGAATCTCATGTCCTGTGTTGACTCCACAAATGGAGAAATAACAGGGATATGATTAGAAACCTTTCCTAGCTCATTTGAACACTTGTCTCCAACTCAGAGCAGCACCACACCCTCAGTTTCTGGGAATAAATCCATTAATGAATGGGTGAAAATTTTTAGCTTGTAGCAAAGTTTTGCATTCAGTAAAAAACTATGGCAGAGGTCGGCCTTTATTATACTCCTGAGCCGGAGTTATAACAAGAGTATAAGTGGGACATGAGGCCTGTAACATAATAAAATACAAAATGCAATGCCAATGCAGGAGAAAAATGTGGACGCTGGCAGCAAGGAATAAGAGGAACAGCAATATATTTACATTCACACTCCCATGGCAAACACATAGCAGAAGCTCTGTCTTCAGGGTTCCTGTTTCTCGTGTAGCTTCCTCGATGGGTTTATATTGACACCAGTACCACACATCAGTCCAGTGAAATCACCCAAATAGTGCTTAGCAAGAGCCACGGAGAGACTTCAGCTGGACTTCATCACTCCCTGGACAATTGGCTGTGACACATAACAGTGTATGCTGGGAGCTGACCTTATTATAGAGAATAAATCTGTTGCATGTGGGACACATCAACCATGTGGTACATATGCAGATCCACTGTGGAGCACAAGTGTAATGTGTCAGGCAGGTGTTATGTTGGATCAGCTACTTTTGTTCCTTTCAGTATTGTCAGATCCATTTAGACATCGCAATGCACATTACCACAAGACCAATGAGTTGTATAGTCAGACAAAAGAGAAAATCCACAACGCTCCAGACAGTGACAAGGTGAGAATGTCATGCTGTTCAGCTTTCTGGAAGGTAAGACATGGTTTTGATACAATCTTAAGGGTGCTGCAGGATGCTGAAATGCCTCAGTGGATGTGGCTGATGCCTCTGTGTGTCATTCAGTTAAGAGAATAAGCACATAAAAAGCAATTAAGTCCTTTCAAACAAATATAAACCACAAGGTATCTCCAGTCTCAAATACACCATGTAGCCATGGGATCCTACTAGTTTTCCAAAAAGCGTGCTTTATTTGAACAGAGTATGTCATCTGAGCAGGTAACATAGACCTGTGTACACCACACACAGTATCTATTCCATACAAGCAAAGAGATGTAATGTCTCTTCTCTGATTTTGATATTGAAACGAGCCAGTCCTCATGCTGACACAGCAACTGAAGCATGCACACCTCGGCGGTCTGGCTTACGTGTGAAAACACACATCAGAGTGGCTGCAGGCTTGCTCTTTTTATCGTTCCATTTTTCCCCCAAAGCTAACCTAAGCAAAGTTAAAGGTTTGAGCAAAACAAAACAAAACAAAACAAAACAAAACACCACAATAGAACAGTCCCTCATAGAAATATATAGCAGAGAAATAAATAGTGTCCCTTCCTGTGCTCTTAAGAAGTGTTCATTTCCAGCCTCTAACAGTTGCCCTTTGACAAGTGACTGGCAAAGCAACAAAGAGAAGGGAGAAACTAAATCTGTTGTCCAGCAAAGTGGCATTCTGGGTCCTGTAGGTTCACTCTTCACCCTTTTCTTTTTATTTCCTAGGGGGTAGCAGCGAAGGTTGATGATGCTCTGGGCTCCTAGTTCATGGGCCAGTGGCTTTTCCTTCTGTCACCTGCTGGGTCTCTGTCATAATGAGAAGTTGCAGTTTTCAAGGGTAACATTTTACATGCCATAGCTGTCTTACTCTAGGTACAGTAAGGTCTGCACAAGAACTTACTCTGTACATGCATGGCTAAGTAAGAATCTCAAATAATAATAAAAAAATAATACTGCTCCTAAAGTATTAATTTATTACTGAAGAAAAACATATTGAAGTTTGGAGATGAAAATAAAATACACTCAAAATTCATAAGAAGTGTATGGCTAATTCCTTTTTTATGAAAACCATACAGCACAGATTTGTAGAACATTCGCTTCTTCCATTGACACCAGTTGGAATTATTAGGTCAGTGCCTTTGGAAATCTTAAATCTGCAAAGAATATTTAACTTCCAATTAAACTGCTAGCTCTAGTTAATTAAAAGGACAGTCTAGTCAAAAATCATGCTTAAAATATTTTCCATTCATCATGATACGACTTTGAATCTCATAAAACAGAGTAACAGTCTTTCTGAAAAGTGACCAGTCACAAAATTGTCAGTTTCCTTGAAAAGGTTTATTAGTTTGCTGAAATTTTCCATGATATGTATCTTCATTCTTTTCAGAAATAAGAAAATGAACAGCTAACATTTTTTATGGTTTTGTTTGGTTTTGCTCTGTTTTCCCCTTCCCTTTCTCCTCCATAGCCAAGGCAGAAAACAAAAAAAAGAGGACAAATGGAAAGAATAGAAAACTGAAAATTAAAAAAAAAAAGAAAAAAACCCCAAGAAATAAAAAAAAAGTCAAATAGGAAAATGTTTTCATTTTGAAAAACTCATAAAAATAAATCTGTATAAACAGTTATCTGAACCTTCTCAAAAGATGTCAACAATTTTATTTTTTGACACTTTCATGGAAAATATCATTAATATTAACAACATTTTAGAAATATCACCAATATTTTCTTTTTGATCAGCTTTCTGATCCTTTATGTGGATGTTAGGAGAGACAGTATTTCAATTCCATGTGAAAACAAAAGGGAAGCTTATGAAGTAATTACCTTGCTTTCTGCCTTTTTCTTTTTTTTTATTTTTTAAAAAAATAGAAATAGGGATAAATTCTTTCCCACGTTTTAAAAAATATTTTAAAACCTGACCAAAATTCAGTATGAATCAAACATTATTTGATAGTTAAAAACCAGTAGAAACAATGAATTCATCACAAGAATTCCTGCATGGTGTTGTATGCCCACTACACATTAATATTGCAGATTGTATCTGAAAAACAAGCTAAAGTCTGGGTGCCTCTTTGAACCTGTCAGAAATGAACCTTCCTTCATTCATTGTTAAAGGTTAATTAAAATAAAACAGCCAGCATAGTCCTGAGTTAAGAATACGCAACCAAGAAGCAGAAGATCTGGATTTCAGACCCTTCCCTTCTGAGGGCAGCATAATGTATTGTTTTTCCATGATTTATTTGTGTTGTGAGAGCTCCTAATGACCCCCTGGTGACACAGAAAGAGAGAAGGATTTGTCTACGACAGCGACGGTTCTGAAATCCGGGATCTTCTGAGTTTTTGTCCAGCGTTCAGAGAGACTACGCTGTCTGTTTTAATTATTCGTGAAATGTTGATTTCCTGCTTCAATGTACAGCATAATATTAAAACCACAATTAAAGGCATTTAAAGAAGAAGACTAGAGACGTGTGTCCCAGGAATTGCCACCCTGGGTACAGATAGGAAAATTGCAGGTTCTCAGAGCAATCAGGTCGTTACAGTGCTATGGATCCTCACGTCCAGGATGAAATTGGTTTCCCAAACAGCCAGCCTTCTTGCCTGCCTGCCTCCCTCCTTCTTTCCTCCCTTCCTTCTTTCTCCCTCTTTCTTTCCTTCTTTCGTTCCCTTTTTCATTCCCTTTGTCCAAATTTCTGCAGTGAATTCTCCTTTGTCACCTGCTTTTTGTCTCCAACTTCCCCCATCATTGTTCCTCAGCATCATCCCAGGGGTTCTGCCTCAACAAACAATTTCTGAAGCTTAGATACAGGCTCTACTTTCAGCTCTCATCACACTCTGATTTCCATTATGCACACAGATGCTCCAAAACAAGTTGTTGGAGAGAAAAGTCAGAGCGGTGAAAGGCTGCACGTTGCATTTCTGTCTACAGATTCGCTGCCCGAAGAAATACCTACTTGCAGCAACAAGATGTGGATGCCGTAGTGCGCTCTTTCAGAGGACAGTCTGGCCCTCTCCCAGTAGCTTTGGCTTTACCTGGAAGGAGGAGTAACCTCACAGTTTTCTCATCCTGGCCTGGCTCCCCAGTGCAGAGGAACTCGTAACTAATTACTGGGACTTCAATTCTTAACTTGACCAGCTGTGTCAAAGCAAGGACACCATAGGCTCCCAAGTGCTGTAAGATCTATAATTCAACTTCCATATAAAAAAGTCAATATTGGACAAAAGAATGACATTTTAAAATCATAAAATAAGTAGCTTGGTATTTACCTAAGACGCTCTTTTCTTCCCATAGTTTTATATAACATGTAGTGGTCTGTTTATACTTCTGCTTTTTTCATGAGTGGAATAATTCTCCTTCAGTTTTAGAAGATGTCTGCACAAGTGAAGAAGCTTGGTCATCAAGGAAACACAGCAGAGGATAGGCAACCTCTGGACACATTGAATTTTTTATGCTCTGAAAGAAGTTAGGACCCATGTAAGTTGTGGTTTTCTCCCTGGTTAAAACAGCATTTTGAAGAAAAAGTCATTATTCAGGCAGTGTAAAAAACACCTAGAAGATAACACTCCTGGCTTCACTGCACCAACTCACATTGGCCCTGTGCAGGACAGCACTTGGAGAATCACTTCAAATCTTGCAGCAATAACTAATTTCAGGTGCAATCAGAGGCTGCAGAAGCTGTGTGCTGCTCCTCAGAGGCTCAGGCTGTATGTAGCTCCTGCTCCTGCCAGTAGTTAGGGCTGAAGATCCGTCTTTATGCCTGCTTGCCATGAAGATCTGAAGACACTGTTTTCTTTAGTGAGCTCGGTGAGCCAAGAAAAAGCGGGACAGCTTTGCATATGCTAGGCTCTGGCCTTACTGCTCGGTAAGTGCCAGCATATCATTTTTCACCTGTAAGTTATAAAGGAAGGGTTAAAGAAAAATAACTGAATTTTTATATATGGTGTGTTAAAACTTCTTTACCAAAAATTGAAGAAATAGAGGAGGTGTTCATGACTAAACAGAGTAAGTGACATTGATCCAAATTTACCTAAAATTGATGTCAATGGGGAAGGAATTATCTAGTGAGGTGCAATGGTGCACCAGCTTGGACACTGGAGCAAAGGAAAATAAATGGAAGCAAAATCAACCTGAAGTCAGTGAAGGTCAGGGGGTTTTCTTCCTTCTCCTGTCTCTTGCTACTGATCTTTTTTGTTTGTTTGTTGGCTACATTTTGTTGGTTTTCCTTTCATTTCTTTTCACTGTTTTATATTGAGCTTCAAATACTTTGTATTGGCCAGCTAATTCTGAAAAGCTTCTACATGTTCACTTTGATCATTATCTGACTCTTTTTCCTTCCAATTTTTCTTTTAGCTGCTGAAATGCCACAACAGAGGATATTGTTTTGCAGTGTAAAAAGCATTGTTTGCTACAACTCCCGTTTCAAAGACCACGTCCTTAACGACATTGAGAACTCAAGCAGAGAGGAAAGAGAGATGGTATTTAGATGATTATTTTAAAGATTTGATCTTTTACAGCTACTCAAAACACAAGGCCAGGCTATTCAATTAGTCACTAAGCAATTTTCCATTGCTCACAAATTAATTATTGAAACTGGAACCTGCCACCAACTCCTCCTCTCTCCACACCTTTTGCTCATGATCCAGAACAAAGCTCAACAATAGGGCCAGGATCACCAGATTGCTTGGCCCTTGATGAGCTGAAAAAGAGGAAGGGGCAGAAACTTTCTGTGTGTGAACCCACCTAAGCCAGACTGGGGAAAACATTTGTAGAAAGTAATCCTGCACTGGCCACAGGCAAGACAAAAGTGACTGCAACGCCGTGCTCTTCCCTCGCTTCTCCAGCTCTAGGGCCACCGTCCACACCAGTCGCTCCACCTCTGGATTATGAATTTTGAGAGGTAAGAAGGCATTTTCTAGGAAGTGGCAAGCAAAGTTTTGTGTTATTTTTTGTTGGTTGAGGTTTTTTTCTTCTTTTTTTTTTTTTAATAGCTCTCTCCTTCCTTCTCTGAGAGATGTGAGGAGTTTTCTGCTGTACGGACAAGCTTCCGCTGGCTGATCGGAACCTTTTAAATGGGCATCAGCTAGCAGCATGCTGCCCAGCCCAACGAATGCTGTGGCATGCTGACAGCCTAGAAATATTCTGATGGTCAGCATTTGCATTTGTACTGCCGGCATTATCTCTGATCTGCATTACCATTCTGACCCCTCTTTCCTGTTCATGTGCACTGCGACTGACCTTCACAAAGATACAAATTCCAGTTTACTTCACTTCAAATGCAAGAGTGTGAGTCAACCCCCTGAGGGAATAGCAAGGAATTCATTATAGCAACACAAGAGAAAGATGTGGAGGAAGTAATGTGCTTTCTTTACACAAAAGGGAAAAGAAATAGACAGTGAGAGCACCAAGCAAAGCCTAAGAAATCTTGAGATGTAATCTGACATAGTGGCACCGAACTCAATTCTTATTGTCTGTAGGTATATGACCTTATTAGGGCTTAAAAAGTAAGCCAAGTCTTGTCTGATCCCTGCTGCAGCCTGACAAGCCAAGCAACTGCTTCCAGAAGTGGAAATCTTCATGATCAATATAAAACCACTAGAGGTACCCATACTGTTGTGGGTGAGATCTTTCAAAGAAATAAAAAGCCAAGATTCCCAAGTCACAGAAATTAGAAGAGGGTAAGACCTATTCTGTTATCTTGTCTAGCCCCACTATCAATGATTCCTTAGACGTATCTGTCACATGCTACATCAGCATGATTGCTTTTTTAAAAGGTCCTAAAGAAAGAGCTTTCGGCTTGAGTACAAGACCCTCCTGAAACCACATAGCCATTAAGGATCCCATTATCTCTTCCACAAGGACAAGGTATCGGCCCCACTTCATGTTCCAACTGAGTAAATTACATTCTCATTATGCAAATTCTTTCCAAAACTACTTTTCCGCTTTCATATCCTCCCCTTAGCTTTCAGTCGCCAGACAGTGCAACATTGAGCTAAAAATCTGTCCTGTTCCACCAAAGATGTGGCTGCATTTAGAAAAGTGTACTGCATCTGAGCTCCTTAGCAATGGAAAGGGCTATACAAGGGATGGGGTTTTTACTACCATCCGCCCAAAATATAGGTGGAAAAAGGCAAAGGAACTCTAAAAACTGACAAGTAAAGTGAGTATTGGTGCACTGGGTACAGTGAAGATGAATCCAAATTACCTTCAGCAGGAATCCAGAAGCCTGTATTAGTGCACAGAGCAACATATCCCCTGATATTCATTTGTATTGGTAGAAATGGAAAAATCATGCGGATTTCAAAAAAGGTTTTTCTCTCTCATGACTCGACAGAAAGATCCAGTTAGTATTAATTACTGCCCAGCTAATTTTATTTACAATTTAAAGGAAAATTAAACTCAAAATATTTTCTGTTTTTAACATACTTATAATTTTTTCTGCATAATTTTTAACATAGGGATTTTTTGATCCAGAATGTTTTGAGAAATAACTGGAAATAGTTATAGTTTCATCCATTTTTACTATTTGCTGCAATTTTTTTTCTATAAGCTACCACCTACCCCTCACTTTTGAAATTTTCTTCTCTAAGAATGCTTGCATCAAACTCTGGAAATATCATTAACAAAGAATACCCCACTAACAAACATAGTGCTAAACTACGGCTAAAATCATTGCACAGAAAGAGATGGTGTACATTTTTGTTTCAGAAACATTCAGCAAGATTCACAAAGAGGAGCTAAATTCTCAGTACAGTGCTCAGATGAACTTAATGGCAGTTACAAACTCTGCTAAAATCTGGAAAAGACCAATATCCATTATTGAACTGGCCCAGAGCTCCTATTTCTCAGAAATTAGGTGGTTTCTTCCAAGCATGGAACTTGGATTAAACTTTCTGCTTAAATTGTCTTAAATACTTTTTGACTGTTTGTTTTTAAGACAGATGTTCTTTGATATGTTGGTTTCAGGAGCGTGAGGATTTTTACATGTTCTGCAGATTGCAGCAGTGTTTTTCTGCAGAGTTCCTACTTTCAGTCACTCAGTACCTCAACCTATTTACAAGCATTCAAGGAAATGGAAGAAAATATTAAATTCTTTGGCAGCTACCAGGATCCCACTCCTTGCCAAAACAGAAACAGGTACCACAGAATATAATTCATAAATTCAAATAAGTTGGAGATGGAAAAGACTTTACCTTGTCCTGACAGCATTGGCCCCTTTCCCAAGCATACACACTCCCATGTTTTGCCCTAGTATTACCTGTGCCTGAGGAGATTTGCTCTGCCTCTTATACAACAGCTACCCAATCTTCCAGATTTTTCAACTGCTGGGAGTTGAGCAAACCTGATAATATTCAGATCTGGGCAAATTTTATTCAACCAGACTTGGCCAAAGTTTGGTAAAGTTTTGAACCAAAGAAGAGATGTGGTTCCACCAAACTCTACAAACCCAAATCTCAGCCCCTGTTCTGCTCCCCTTTTTCTGGGAGACATACTTATTCTTTTCAGATCAATGACTCGAGAAAGGCCCCACACTGGCAGTACCAGAGACCGATGCTTTTTCCTGTCTGAGGCATGCGGGCAGGGAGGGAAGCTGCCCATTGCAGCTGGGGAGCACATGGGGCTTCGACATAATCTCCACAGCACCTGCTGCAGCTAAGGGCACATGTAGCTGAAAGCAGTTGAGGCACAGGCTTCCACGCTTTATCTTCCCCATAGTGCATGTGGGGGATGCTTCCCACAGAGGCATGCCCTGATGGGAATATTTTCTGGAAGCCGCCCCTGAGGAGAGACTGTGGTATTATTGTTACCTGTGGAGCCCTTAACCTCCCAACTAAAGCAATCAAATGGAAGGCTATTTGCACTCCAGCACCACTGGTATGGACACAGGACTGCTAGGAAGCAGCTTAGATCATTTCATTTTATATACACTACAGAACAAACAGCACATGCTTGCAGCTTTCAGAAGTCACTAGAGATCTGGGTCAGATTCAAATCAGCAACCTAGAGGTGAAAGTCTCCATATCCCATTACCAAATCCTGAGACATCCAGTCCCCCATGCACATATTAATAGTTGATCATTATGAATTCCATGTTGGGATAATTAATTACCGCATCCGAACTCTGCCTTAGGAATTATAAGATCATTTGGGGCCTGTAATTTATTTTATTTAGCACTGTATGAAAATTGCCGCTTCTTTTTTTAAAAAAACCAAAACTATACTTTAGGCTTTGAGAAGTACATAGTGTTTTCTGCAAAACGCAAACAACAAAACAAATACATCTCTTATTGGCCCTGGAGTAGTCCTACAGGATTTGTTAGCAGGCTCTGATGATAGACGTGAGCAGCCATGCATCCAGCTAATGAGCTGGCCCAAGGGATAAAGAACACACCAAGCCACTAGCAATGGATGTGGAAAAAGAGCCAGGGGAATGGTAGAGCATGTTGCCAAATGATGAGTCTTAAAGGTGGCTTCCCATATGAAATTAAAGGTTTTTGCAAAAGCAAAATCTGTTTCTCTCACTCAAAAAATAAATCAGTTCTGAAATGAATGCTCTTTCTGACTCTGTTATGTTCTTAACAAGACGAGCTCGCTTATAGAGAGCCAAATCCTTCAGACATGATTTAACCTGCACTTTCAGGAGGCTTTGGTAGGTGTTGTGTAATGAGTCCTGAATAAAGACACAGCTGAGGACTGCAGAAATTTTGGTCCTTTGTGGATGGGAGTTATAATTCCCAAGAAGTTGTAAGAAGCCTATTCTATGCACAGAAAGGTAACGAAAAGTACCTCCACCCTTTTTCTACAGACCTTGCTTGCTATTCTGTTCTTTCCTGCAGGGATTTGTCTTAGTTAGGTCTGAAATTCTCTTCAATCTAAGGGCCAGATTCTGCCCTTCAATACATGTATGGAATTTATTCCTTGAAATATATATTTTATTTTCAGTACTGTAGACTAAAATACTGTCTATTGATTTTTTTTCAGCAGACAGAATACTTTGTGCTGTTTTCACTTGTGTCAACAATTGGTAGGTATCTAACTATAGGATGAAAAGTGTCTCTCAGGAGATGTAAAAATACAATCCAGGTTTGTTAACATTTGTAAGCCTCTATAAAGCTTCAATCTGGGCAAGATCTGTCTCCTTTATCCTAAATAATGTTAAATGCAACTAATTTTATTTCCCCAAAAAGCCTCAGGAAAATTAGCTGCATGAAACAGAAAACAGAAACACTGACAGTTTTGTTTTCTAATGATTTCTTTCCTCCATCTTCATTTGATCACCTAATAACTGACCCTGTAGTCCTAGAAAATTCCCATGAATCCTAAAAGAAATGCACTGGCTTCTCTGAGCTTCATGCAAGTCAATACTTGGAAAACCCCCGGCCTGTGTACTGCAAAAGATACTGGAAGACGATCTTAATTTGATCATAATTGGCTGGCTTTGGGCATTCTTAGTACTTACATCTACCTCACCTTGAATTAGGCCTCAGCTCTGTGGGTTATGGACTGTGCATGTTCAGCCTGTCAGGAAGGTTTGCAACCATGAAAGAACCACAAAATGCTGAACTTCTCAAGTGCATTTCTGAGAGGAAGTAGGCATTGGTTTTGCATATTTGTGATCATGTATGGATATTTGTGCTAGCGTGGGGATGTCATTTCTTCTTTAGGGTGGACATTTTGTGTTTTCTGAGCAGACATGTGGGATTCTGGGCTTATTTTTTCCTGAAAGGCACTGCAGGAGGTATTCTCCTCCACTGTTATTTTTACAGTGGGGAGTTTAGATTTAGGGCAATCTCTCTTTAATATATTGAGGTGCTGGAAAGGCGGTTTTGGCATGCAGAGCCCCATGGTAATAAATGGAGGGACCATCAAACATAGACGACCTTGGCAAATTGGGGCAACAACACACTTAGCAGGAATAATGTCCTGCAAAATACAGCATACACGTTTCAGTAAGATAATTGTAGTTCAATGTATATCACTCAATAATACTTCCTGAAATACTGTGGGATCTCCTCTGCAAACAATGAATCCGCAGTCACCCAAAGCTGCCCAGCAACTCTGTCTAGCACTATACCGCTGATGATAACTGAGGAGAGGTTAAGTTTCTGTTGCACAGGACACACAGGTTACTCAGCTGTTGATTGGTGTGGCTTCCTTTAATGTGAGGAAGCCTCCTGTTATGTCCGTGCGATGGGATTTATACAGCTTAGGTATCAGAGTCAGTTACATGACCATGTTATGAACACTTCTAATAGATTTCAATCTGCTGTGCAAGACAGAAGTTATTATCATTGCTACTGCTGAAAGCATATTTCATGATCCATCCATCCCAGTCACATGTCCATCAATTACTGATACCATTTCCATCACATTTGTGATCTGTCTGTGCTTCCATATTTCCCATTTTAAGTGTTCAGGACTCTTTCATGCAGCATTAAGACCTCTTATGACCCTCTGGGATGAATTCAGGCTCCCTTTTGTGAGGCTTTTCAAAGATCACGATGACCTAACCTCAGGTGTGTCAGAAGTTTAGATTACTTGTAGCCAAACTTTCCATATATTCTTTCAAACTGCAAAAATCAACCCTGAAATCCAAAGAGGACAAATCTCAGCACAGTTGTGTTGCTTTCTTTGAGCAAGCCTCATAGAAAAAAAACAACAACGCCTTTTTGAGTTTTGTAATTCTTGTGGCTATTTATTGTAGAACTAGAAAGCTCACCTTATATTCTCAAATCTAACTAAAGAAATGTGTGATTGACATTTCAAAGAACGGTTCAGATTCATTCTTACGTTATCTAACAAACATGGTCCCATCCAGTAACTCTATTTCTCCATATTCAGTCACCTTTCACGCCATTTTACTACCAAACACGATACTCTGACCACTCATCACCATTGATCCAGCTGGAGTGCCTGGACCATGCAGTCCAGAAGCCGTGGAGCCTAACATAGCTTCCCTTAGCAAAGTAGAAACTTTCTGAGTGTGTAGGGGGGATGTCATGTTTTCTGAGCTTGAAGTCTATCCTGAAGCCCATCTGCCATTAGTGTAGAGTTACATAAATTGATTTTTCAGACAGGGTGACACTCCAGAACCAGGTGACAGGCCAGAACAGTGGCTGGACAATAAGATACTTAGGGAAGTTAGCATGGGCTTTATAGAGCTCCAGGGAAGAGTGCTGAATAATACTCTTCAAGCCAAAATCATCTGTAGGACACAAGTGCTAAATTATGTTTCCACTTCCCATACTGACAGGTCTCTGGAATCTGCAGGAATTCCCCACTCTTCAAAGGATATCAGAGCACACAGTGTGCAGCTTTCAGGGATTGGCAACCTCACTTTTGTGATTTCTTGTAATGAAATTTTACCCATAATGCCATAAGAATAAGGAAATATAGCACTCAGAGACACTAAAACTATCAGCAGTTTCCTGCTCAGTGCCTGCACTGCTCCTTCGCCTGGCCAAAGATAATCACACATACTTTGTTAAATTAAAACAGTTTGCTGATTTATACATTGACTTGTGAGGAGGTATTTCCAATTACTTTGGCATTTGTATCTTGGACAAGCTGTTCTCTCAAATCACCCTGGCACTTAATAGCCTGCGCCGACTGGTATTTTGTATGACCCTGGCATTATTAGCCCAGCTTGGCTAGTGTTTCACTTCACTGTGGCACTAATGGTCTGGAAGTTGTTCTTGTTTTCCAGATTAATGAGTACCCTAAAAACTGCTCAAAATTGGAAAAGAAAGAATGTTTTCAAAGGGGAAAAATAAGGCAAGTTGGAGCTGCCCACTACCTCTTCGTTGTGCTCTTCCCTCATCTGCCTCTCCTTCAGCTGCCTATACAGAAATCTAATAACACGGGTGCTCCAGTGGAGCAGCGTATGTCCAGCAGCTCAGGGTCCCCACCACTGACACCTGACCCCAGAAAAGCCCCACGGGGACCCCCAGGAGGGAAGGCTTTCTCTGCCAGCAGATTGCTGCGAGCAAGGAGAAATTAATGAAATGGGAAAGGCCTTGTTTGCACTTCCATTGCGTGAGGTAGTTGAAGCCTTTCGGTCAAAATCCAGCTGAAGATGGGAGTTGCTTAACCAATATTGCCCTCATCAGGAGCTGAGAACTGCACCCACATGCTCACGGGCCACCTCGAGTTAAGTCTCCCTTTTCCCTGACACGGCATGGAAATGCAGCGCAAGCCAGGGCAGAGCAAGGGGTCAACCCACTCTCCTCACACCAGTGGTCGCTTGCTGAGGACCCTGGTTTAGCAGAGAGGCAGGCTTAGGCGAGTGCTGCACTACCTGTAGCTATCACAGCTGAGTCCTCTGAGCACCATCTCCTTTAGGAAGAGGTGAGCGACCTGGCTGGACTCTGGTCTTCACCAGCCCAGGGTGGTCCCTACAAGCAGGGATGGGGGAGTGCAGCAGAAGAGGAGAGGGGAGGATGTTGCAGGAGCATGCTGTTTTATTAGACGTTCTCACTGCGTGAGGAGGGATGGCTTTTAACTTTATTGCCAAGGCTCCTTAGCAGGTCAGAGTTTTCACTTGACATGCATGCAGACACTGCCCAGTTATGATGGGCATTCCTAAATCTACTGCAAATTCCACCGTTTTTTCTTCATTGTGATTTGAATTGGCCTTTGTTACTTGTTATCTTTTTAGAAGCAAACCCTATCCCACCCTTGCTTTTAACGAGAGAAAAAGGCGGGGCGGGGGGGGGGGGGAAAGAGAGGATATCACCCAGCCCCTGCAAAAGGGGTTTAGAAGATTTTACATCTCAGCATTTTTTAGCTTCACTATGCAGTTTCCATTGTACCCGATTATTGGTTCAATATGTATACTATGTTATTTAAATGTAAGGGGAAAAATCGACTAGCAGTTATGGGAGAAGGCAGAGCTGTCACAACATATTCCTGCAAAGCCATGATTTGTTTTGTGTTCAGTCACACATTGTTTGGATTTCAGCTCTTATTTCAGTCCTGGCCTTAGGGTTTTCCAAGCAGCATTGAAAGTCAGATACACAGAGTGCTATACTGAATTTGGTATTCTGTATTTCTAATACAGCAGATGGAAGAAGAGAGTTTAGTAGATGGAGGGAGGGACACAGGACAAGTTCATCCCTCATTATTTACATACAGATAATTAGAAACCGGTTTGTAGCTACACAAAATACCCACACGTGTTTTGGGGGGTGGAAATATGTCTGGCTTTCAGCAGGCTGGCTCCCATCCTTGGCTGTCTCGGCTCCAGCCCTGCAGCCAGAGCTGCTCGGGGAAACCTCTGTGCCCACAGCGTCAGGCCAGTGAAAGTGGGAGTCCAGGGAGGACCTGGTCAGCCCATCTGGGTCTCCCTTTTCCCACCACACAGCAGCTCCAACTGTCCCAGAAACCTGCGGTCCTCACATGCTCCAGCCAGGTGTTAGTGTCATACCTCAGATGCCAGAATCGGAATCCCTTATAATTATATTTTCACCATAAACAAAAAGACACTCAGCTGGTAATTCTGACTGGCTGAACCATCCTAATGCCCAGATTTTGCTGGAGTTCTTTTATCCTTCCATACAGAAGAATATCTGTCATTAAGTCTACACAAACATGGGCAGGCTGAGGAACGTGGGCCAACCATGCAGTTACTGTTAACCTATGACGTTTATGAAGTGCACTTATATTTGGTCATTATGTGAGTCATTCTTAGAATCCACAAACAAAACCATTCTTCAGAGCAGTGATGAGACAAAAATGTCAACCCATCTGCAGCTTTACTAAGGGATCTGCCACAATGTGTCTTCTCAACAGATAGACTATTTATTGTACAATGTTTCTGTTCATAAAGAAAAGTGCTAGGAAGCATGAAGGAAAGAAAAATATGAAAGCAATTTTTGGACAGAGAGGAGAAAATGTGGTGAGAGATGATAGCTTGACCCCTCAGTACCCCTTTTCAGCTTTCAGGATGGAGATAGAGTGTTATCTTTGGGAACGGCACAGCGATGTCTTTACCAAAAGTGCTGTGGTTGTGCCAAAATAAAACTTTGTCTGGTTTTAGATCTTTCTTTTGTTCTAAGCACAAACTCAGTGTCTGCTGCCTTCTATATACAGTCATCACCGCACCTAGCAGCTAATGAAAATAGGAGAAAGAATATGCTAGTATCTTCTGCTCCTCCCATCCCCACCAATAATACACAAATGCTGAGCAAAAGAGACTTTCTTTTTGACATTTTTTGAAAAGCCAGAGCAATAATAGATGTATCTTAAATGTTCTTCTCTGGGTCTTTTTAGCTGTTGCCATTTAGACTTACTGCCACACTGCAAGGACATTGTCTCTAAGTGATTATTTTTTATTGCCAATGTCAATGAAATAGAATAGAGAGGAAAGAAGATGTTGTAGCAGTTACTAAATCTGCAGAGAATCATTTTCATTGCTGGTGGCTTTTCTTGTCTTTTAATATTATTTTATTCAGGTGGCACCTTCCAGGGAACAAAAGCCTTTTGGAAAGGGAATGATCTGGAAATGTAATCATAATATTATAGCAAGGTAACCTCCAAAGGTCTGTGCCAGGGCATCAGTGTGAGGAAACCTGATCTTCTGGAAAAGCAGCAAAGAGCTTCCCAGCACTGTAGAGCACCATTCATAGTCTCACCTTGTGACTCTGATATTGCTGCAGTCAATTAAGGCACGGGAGACTTCCCAGAGGACTCTGAAGTTGGCACAGGTGGTCTTACCCTTGACCTTAATGGCCTCTGAATCAAATTTACAGAACTTTATTAATGTTAGAAAATTATCATTTCAGTCACAGAATTGTAAACCGATGTAAAACTGGGAGAGCTTATCCAAACCCCATCCATCCCAATCTAGACTAAAGGATACTCATAATAATAACCTGTATTTCGATATCATAAAATTACCTCACAAGTAAAATCTAAGTCACAGAGAATTAAAAGGCTCCCATAAACATAAGAATAGTTTTCAGATAGTAACTGATATCTAGTTCAGGTTTTTTATCAGTTAAAGAGAAGTCTACTGCCAAAAAAACCCCAAATAACTTCCTAACTTATGGGTGCATTTGGCATAGAAACTTTTCAAACCTCAAAATGTTTGTTTGCCTTAGTTACTTGAATGGAAAAAACCTGAACTGTAGCAGAGAAGATAAACCTTACCTGACCATCTTGTTCCTTAAAAATTAGGCAGGAAACCTTACTGACACAGACTGACATTTGGGAATCGGAATCTGCTTGCTCCTGATGGGTAGAATTAAAAGTTACCAGCTTTAGGAGCTTCTTAGTCCAAGTAAAATGGAGAAATAAATTGACATGGAAAAATCCCACCACTGCAACCTCTTACAAACCATGGTGCCTGCCATTATCCCTTGACTGCAATGGTAAAAACACAGAACAGGAAAGCTACCCCAATGCACCGAAAGGGTGGGGGCAGGATGAGCAGAGCACTTTTGGTCCTCATGGAAGTTCAACAAAGTCTTCGTAGTGCAAAGACCCTGGCTCACAACTTGGTCCTTTGGTGAAGGTTTAATTTCTGAATTGCTGTTCCTTTATATCATTTATACTGCTGCACTATACACTGATGAAGAGGATCTCAGTGCATTTCTTCACACAAGAACGATGCAAAGGAAGAGACGCAAGAACAAGCTAAACTGGAAAAGCAAAATAGTGGCTATCAGTTGTATCTTGTTTTTCTGTAATGCAGTTTATCCCAGAGTATGATACAAAATTTGCTAAGGCAGGCTCCAAAACCAAAGTCCCTCATCTGAAATACTTAGTTAGATTAGAGGTCTGTTTTGGTCATTAGTTTAGCTTTCATTGTAGGTCTCTTCAGCTTTTAACAATGTTCTATGGACTCTTTCAGGCCATCAAAAAGACACTTACAACAGGCTTCACAGTGTACTGATAGGAGTCCACTGCAATGCAGTCATCTCTGCAGAGCAGTGATGAGAAGCAACACATGGCATTTTGCACAGCTGAGTAGCAAAAAGTACTCCTCAAGGGCATCAGGGCAACCTCAGCTCTCAAACTATTGTAGGACCTCGGTGTGCACAGAGGGTGAAAAAAATGTTAGCAAGGCTGCTACTGGTTTAAGACAAAGCAAAAAATTAATCCAACAATAGATCCATGCCATCTGAAAATCTCACGGCAAGTGACACAAATCATATATTATCTGTGTAACAGGGATGAAGACCTAAACCAATTTTGCTACAAACTGAGCTCATGCTTCCAGCTAATCAAAATATTTGTAACCTGGTCCTTAGATGTTAATATAATTTGTGCTGAAAAATACAGTTATTGCTCTGTTTTTCTAATACATTCATCCCAAGGTTCACTTGTCCATCTGTTAAGTACTTACATATGTTTGTTTTAGGGGATCATTTGTGTGTGTGTGTAGGTGATAGGAGAATTTCTACTGGTAGTTTTATTGCTGTTGAAGCAGGTAATCATCTTTTCCTTAAAACCCCTGGCATGATTTATCACAAAGATTGTTTTTTTTATTAATGAGTCCTCATAATAGCAGGGCTTGATGCTCAATTTTTTTTCAGATATACCAAGGTCTAATTTAATTGCTGCAAACAGCTAAAACCAAGTTTGTATTAATGGATAAAAATCATAAGGTGATGAGTTACTACATATTAATGAACTCACAGTCCTGTGAACCAGCTAATAATGACTTAGGACCTTGATAAAATTGGTTAGAAAAAAAAAACAACAACACAGAAGATACTCTGGTTTGTGAATATTCTTACAAAGAAATCCAGTTCAGAGGACAGCAACCACATGCTAAAACACAACAGTGATTCCAGGCTGACCTTAGTTTTCCACAGCAAAGTCCCATGAAGGCCCTGGGGACACGTGCACAAATAGCCTAGCACAGCAGTGAAGAGAGAAGGGGAAGGAGATCTGCCTGTTCAAGCATACGGAAAGGTCCTTGCTGCCCAGGAGGCAGCAGGAAAGCTCTTCTCAGTCTTGAAGCAAATAGGATAGTTGCCACTAGAGAGATTGAAACAACTGTGGGAAGACAGTGGAAGGATGTGTCTGGCACAGATGACCACATTCTGGTTTTGAAGTTATTCCTCTTGCATGAGAAACTTTGTGCAATTTGAGGGGAAAACTCAGACCCTATAATATTGAGAACCGCTTAGTAGCTACACACTTGTGCCAGCAGATGAGAAACTCATTCCTCCCTGTGCCTTGGGAAGAACTCCCTGAGCAAGTTCTCCAACTGCACAGTCTGGCTTGCCACAGACACAGCTCTAGCTCTGCAGGGAGAGGACATGATAAACTTGCCCGTGAAAAAACTGGGGAGCTTCACAGGAAATCAAGAAAAGGACCGGGAGCTTGGGAGTTGGATGGATGCAGCAGGAGTGGTCCTCTCCCCCCCAGCAAGCAGAGGAAAGGAGGGGAGGGCAGGGAAGCTCTGTGATCCTCTCAACAGAGCAGTGAATCTCAACTAACAAGCAAAGACAAAATTCAATCAAAACACGTGCTGGTGCCTGCATCATTATTGTCCTAAGCTACCTCAAGCTTTGCCAAAAACCCTTTACCCTCATCTCCAGGAGCTTTGTTCACACAGATAGTGTATAAATAAAATTCCTGGATGGACAAATATCCACATTGTCCTCGGGTGACTTTTAAATACGCCTTTTGTGCAAAGAAACTAAGATTTTCTAAAGCTTTTTGGATCCATTCCTTCTGCAAACATAGAATACCTACTATGCTTTGTAGTACCGTTAGCTTGGTTAATGTTTTTTCATAAGGAATTCTAGCAGGAACCACCATTACAGAAGGAACTTAGTTCTTTGAACTGCTCTAAATAATATAAGTTTCACTTTCATCCCAAGAAGTGTTAAGGATGCACAAAAACACACAGGGAATTTTGTGCTAGCACCACTGATTATATTACTTTCAAAAGAGAAATAAAATCTTACCCTGAAGCTCAGAATTATTAGAGTGAACAGCCAGAATCTATTATACTATAGAAATATCACACAGAGAGCATTCATGAAAGAATTCGCCAGACAACTTGCTATGGTACGAAATTGTTCATTTTGTACACATTGTCTCATTACTTACTTTCCTCCTTATTAATGATGAAGTCATAATATGTGGGTAAATTAAAAGTCTTTCTGCTGTAACAGAGAAAAAAATACTCCAAAAATAATCTACTGGGTTTTAGTTACGCTGCAGTTTCACAACAGATTTAAGCTGGTGGAGGTGCAGGTTCCCTGTGAGAAGGTGGGCCCCTTCCTTCTCGCCAGCATTAGCCCCACACAGTCCTGACATGAGCCAGATTGAGAAACTGATCTGGTTGAAAATCAGTTTTCACCCCTGGCCTCCTTTTACTGGATTAGCTTGCAGCCAGTCAGTTCCTTCACCCATCTCCTGTCAGCACAAGGGAGGCCACAGGAACATGCAGCCAAGAAGATGACTTTTAGTGGGAGCCCACAGATTGGCAGACCGTTGGCATCAAGAGATCCTGAAACTCAACACAAGCTTTCCAAGCTTGGGGAAATCAACAAAAGAGGCTGCTCATACCAGGACAACTTAGAGAGCATCCTATGAGTATCAGCTCTCACATCCACTGCTTTTCTCACCATGTGCCACCACTCTGAAGAGGCTGGACCAGATCTTTCTAAGGTACCAAAGTGCACTCCAGTACTTCCAAGGTCTCACCGTTTCCAAGCACTACGTGCTCTGTGTGCCCTTTTTAGCACCCTTAAAACCTCTTCATCCAGCCAGGTCTATCACTTCCTTGCACAATGCTGTTAATTTTATTTTTTAATAAGTTGCATTAAAAATGTTACAGCTAACATGAAATGCGCTTTACCATCACTCTCTCCGGGCAATCCTGCCCCAAGGACTGTGTGTCACTCTGCTTTGTCTGAGCTCCCCATCACATTTCAAAGGAACATTTTCATTAGTTCCTGGGTGACTCAGGAACATAATTCGTGTTTTAAAAGCAACTTGGGAACTAAAATTTCAGCTAAAGTCCCAGGAAAATGACTCTTAGTCACTTTGACACTTTTCCATGCATTCCCCCATGGTTTCGTTCTTAATTTGCCTGGAATATAATAGAAGCAAATTAGGCACTAAGGAATTGTGCCTTATAGAGACGCTTAGATTCTTATGGAGACTATGTAAAAATAAAACAGGCTTCAAATTTTGTATGCCTCTAGGAAAAATAAATCCAGGAGTCTTTTTAGACTTGACCTAAGAAACCCAGTGTCTTTTCCAAGACTGGGCCAGTGCACACCAGCCTTGGCTCCATATCTGGACAAAAGGTGCACAGGCAGTTTCCCTCTCTCCCTTTTAATGGTAGGGAAAGCCTGGCACTCAGGCCAAAAGGGAGCCCTGAAACACTCCAGACAGCCCTCCAGGCAAGACACATTACATTTGACATCCCCTCAGAAGCATAGACGGAGCTTTGGCAAATGCAGGACAGAATTTGTTTTACAATTATGAGGCCAATTACATCTTTGACTCTTGACAACTTATCTTATTTGAACCTAAGAGTAAATCATCCCATTGTCAGTTATGTTTTAAAAATATGAAAAATAACTTGCCATGTTTTTCAGCCTATTCTGTTCTTTGTTAATTCTACCATCTGTATATCTCATTGTTAAAAAAAAAATCATATCTAAAGAAAAACACACACAAAAAATCTGAACCTGAAGTGTTCCTTCTTCCTATATCCATTTAATGCATGGCAGCTAACAAATTAATTTTTTTTTTTTTTTTTGTAATTAGCAGAACATGCATCAACTGCTCCAAAGGCTACTGAAGTCAGTGGATTTTTTTTTGTACCAACTTTGATGGGTTCAGATCAGCCTCAGAGCACTTAAATTCATAATGTGTTTTCAATTCTCTCCTGCCCAGGCTGCTTCTCATGTGGAGATGAGCTGAAATAGAAGGAAGCCCATTAACTGTTCTTCTTCCAGACCTCCTCAATACAGTCAGAACTTTGTCATGATTTTAAATACCACATTTGTGGCCCTGATCTACTTTTTTATTATTACTTAACCTTTTGGATGTGCCTGAGTTCACACAGTCAGGGACCTGCTCTTCAAAGATAAACAAATTGTTGGAGAACTAAGCAATACAGGAAATTCACGTGCTTTGCTACTGAATTAAAGGGTGGTAGGCCGAAAAAGTCATTAGTTTTAGTGACCACAGTGGGTTTTATATAGAAGAAAGGTTTCATTCCCTAAATTGGCTCACATGTTATTGCTAATGAATGTCTAACAAAGATTCTTCTCTATAAAATGTGATCATTTTACACAGGAGATTTATCAGTTGAGTTCTTGGAGAGATTGAGGCATTGGAGTCTTTTAAAAGTCCATTTTTTAAGTCTCTACTCCACATATTGCTTTTATGACCTAAAAAGCAAAGGGACTCCACATGCTGTAGGGTTCAATTGAAATTATTGTTGGAAGGTAGGAATACAACAGTAGGACTGTATTCATCACAAGAGTTACGCTTTTTGTTGCTAGAGCTCAAGAAAAGTCCACAAGGATCAGAGTTGCAAGCCAGCTCTTTCATTTGCTCGCTTTTTGTGCCACACTTTGTCTCTCCCTCTCTGGCGGTAAGAGGGTCACTTCGTGCAGGCAGCGCTCGCTTGCGCGCACCTGCCCTGCTAAAAGTTTTCTGCCGATTTGTTCAAAGGTTTCTGAGTCTTGTTAAAATGCTAACGCATGGCATGGCCAGGCTGTCACTCGTAAGCGGGAGCTCGGAGGGCCACGAGGTGCAGGCTGGTGCGTCTGTGGGAAGGGGGAACCTGCATCACCCACTTTTGGAATTTAGGGTGGGTGCAGCTCTGAGCTCCTGCAGTCAGGGCTGTCAGCTCCCTCCACAGTCAGCAGAGATGGGCATCTCTAAAGGTCGAGTCACAGCATCTACATCAGATGCCTAAACCTAGGCAAGGTGACTGTAACTTTAGCACAGACAGAGTATAGGAAATTTTTCCTTGACTGAAGACCAAATAAGCCTTTCAAAATCCCCTTGGCAGGCCACATTACTACAAGCTTTAGCATTATCCAACAATAATAAACGCACAGACACACACACATAAAAGAGAGACCATGTGGCCACAAGCCGTATGAAATGAAGCAGCAGGCCATATCGGACCTCCTGCTGTATGCTCTCTATTGAGGCAGGAGAGGTATAAATATCTTACTCTTCATGCAGTGTATTACGGCACTCTGGCAAAGGAGTCTTGGGTATTAACAAAAGGGTTATGCTACCATCAATAATAGCAGCAGAGTGAGAAAAGAGGAAAAGTAGTAGACAAAAGAAATCATACTTGGATGCCAAATATTTGTAGTTGTGCTCACTCAGGACTAGCACCTCTGTACCTTCAAAGCTACCCTGGGGAAGGCAGCAGTTTGCAGTTGCTGTAGTTATTAGGCAAAAGGCATTGGGTTTCTCTTCCATGGGACACTGATTTAAGTCTGAACACATGCACAGTCTTTAACAGCAATCTCATCAACTGCCCAGCATCCCAACAGGCAAGTCTAAACACACATAGTCATCATGCTATTGTGTGGAAGTGAAGGGGGCACTGGCTAAGTGCTGCAATGGATGGTCAGGCAATCTGCATGCAGATCGAATTAATATGGAGCCAGCACAGTCCCAGTTACGTGAGATCACAAGACATGTGCCTGTAGGTGTCTTCCAGCACTGCTCTATTGCATACGAGCTGTTTCTGAGGGGGCAACAGCTCCCATCTTATGCCTCTAGCTGCAGCTGAGCTCCTCTGTGTCTCACTTGCTCTACAACCCAGGCAAGGCACCAGTCATGCATAGGATGCTCAGCTGCATTCAGCACATAAAAGGAGATTGGGAGGGGACACAGCCCAGAAACATAAAGCCCCAGGCATGTAAGGATTTGGCCAGAGAAGCATAAGTAAGGTGGCATACAAGGGACTTTTTAGATGGGCATAATTCATACTTCTGGGGTTTGGATTTTTTTTCATTTAAGTGTGTTATTGGTATTTATGCTTTGCACAAACCAGGAGATGTTCAGAAGAATTTACTGTAGTTGTATAACATACTGTTATTGTTGTCATCTTCAGCTATGTCACCACTAGTCACCGAAACGTGCTTAGGACTGCTCTGTGGCATGGAGGCACACCAGCACAAGCCAGCCTACATCTATTCTCACCCTCCAGAGCAACACGGCCTTCTGCAAACTGACTCTGAGGAGCTGCCTCTACGCTGTGCCAACTCCTAAACTGTGCCCAGATACTCTTTGGGAACCTGACACACACCAAAACTGTGCCAGACCTTCCCAAGTCAGCAGGATGGACAATAAGAGACCTGAGAAGATACTGTGGTGTGCAGGACGTCCCCCCAGTACTTGCAGTTCCTGAAATTTCTTCCTCAATAATAGTAACCTTTGGCACTACTCTTTTTTGTTTTGGCAGACAGTACAACCAACCGTGTGTTTGTTAAACCATAAAGTTTGATTAAAAAAAATAAAAATCACCATCATAAGCAAACAAACAGTCTTCACTAAAAAGATAGTCCATTCTGCCTCAACCTGCTGCTGTTTGCCTTGTAAGTTTTGCTGGACACCTTTAACGAGTCTTTGGATTACAGGAAGAGAGGCTAAGAGCAGAAGGCAGTTTAGTTTGAGACCTGTTCCAGACTGTATCCATTAAGGCCATAAGACAAGAGAGAAAAGGGGCTGTTGCTCATGAACACATTCTAAACACTTTACTTTTTTGAAACTACTTTGTAATCATTATCTTGGCTCGAGACCTCTCATTTAACCTCATCTGCCTGACTTTAAATTCATGGAACAGATTCGTACTGCCTTGGACTCCATGCAATTGGCTGCTGTAATATTCTTAGACTTTTTTTTTTATAAAAACATTTGATACCATTAATCATATTGCCATATGTAATAAATTGGCTGCCTGTGGTACATTGCCTCAAACTGTCACATGGTTCCAATCACAATTCTGCCAACTGAAAGCGGTTGTTGGAAACTCTGACTCTTCCTCTCCGGCGCGCCGATCGCGAGGTCCGCGGGGCTCTGTCCTGTTTGTACTGTACATTAACGACCTGCTGGCTGCCTTGCGGCACAAAGGCCAGGAGTTACAAGTATGCACATGTTTGCAAGTGCCGCTATACATAAGCAATAATCTGTTTGATATCAAAGTCACATCATTACGGAGTCAGGTTTTTGACAGCATTTGCGAGGTTTGAAGGCTAATTCAGTACATCTCTAATTTGCAGCTTAAATATCTGCCAGAATGAAAGGTGTGGAAGTGGGGGGAAAGTATTAAATTTAGCTGTGTAAAATAATTCAGGGAACAAGAACACTGCTCCTGCGATTCAGATTTTGCGACTGTCAGGGCTCTTGTCAAGTCACAGCTGGAATGCTGCGGATTTATAAGAACAATAGAGTTACTTGGGGGAGGAGGTGGGGAGAAAGGAATAAAATGCTATTTGTAGCACTTCAGCTAACACTTTGACACAGGTTATTTGGATGTTTCTAAGTAGGCATGGACAGACTGGTTTAAATAAAAGAAAAAACAAAAACCCACACCCACAACTCCTGATCCTTTACCAAAGTTTGCCTTGAATCTTTTCTCAGAGCAGCAAAAATAGTCTATTGACTTTAGAGATGGGCCCAGAACAGCACTGGTTTTGAGTATTGTGAAGTGTCTTTCTACATGGACATGGGGAAGGGAGAGGAGGCTACTGTAATGAAATAATCAACAATCATTTATATTATATTAGAGCCCTAGTCATGGATCAGGGCCTCACTTAATTATGGTGGAAAGGCAGAACAGAGACAGCTCCTGTGCTCAGGAGTTCTTAGTCTGGTCTCTAAGCTCACTGACTTTATTGTCCTCTCTCAAATCTTCTTATTCCTGCCAGCTATTACTTGAAGAAAATACACAGATACCTCTGCAGACCCCCCCTGCAAGGGGTAAAAGAGCACCATGGGGACACCTGCTCTCACAGACTCTCGATCAAACCAAGAAAAGGAAGCCCTGTAAACCTACAGAGTGGGAAAAAAAAATAATACTTGTAGAGAGTCAACAGCCCTTTTTGGTATCCAGATACTCGAAACCTCTTGGCTGGACCAAGGAAGGGTGCCAGCAGCCCTGAAGATGCAGTGATGTAAAAGTTCTCATGCACCAGTAGCCAGAGCATATACATAGAACCCTAATGCATTCATATACCAAGGGCTAGCCTGCTTTGTCTTTTCTCATTATTCACCCTAACTAGATTAATAGATATAACAATCTTGACATTTTATTGCTGTACACATGTAATGAGTTCAGGAGACATTATAACCCCCACACTGGAAGAAACAGGTAGTTTAAAGTTCAGCAACATGAGAAACCCTGGACTCATGGAAGCTGCTATTCCAGCACTGGACTTTGGCCCTGAAATCCCTGACTTTGCTCATATATACAAACAGGCACGTAACTGCAAGTCAAACTGGAAAGGAGCACAGGAATTCAAATTCTTGAATAATATTTTTTTTTTAATCTCCTCTGATCTACTTTCTTCAAGAGGTAGCTAAATTTTTTTTCCAAATTGTTCCTTAGCTTTGCTTGATCTATTTTTCTTAGAAGATATTTCAAGTTAATGCCTCGCAGGTTTTTCTTTCCTAGGAAGTTACTGAGAGGATTTTTTTTCCTCAGAGGTCTTGATCTTTCAGACCTTTATACCTGTGTTTAACTCAACATGTAATAAAATCCCAGTTGTAGGATCATTTGTGAAAAAAAAAAAAAAAAAGACAAGCATGCACAAAAATGCTTACAGGATCTCAGAATCACAAGGAAAAACTGTATAGTTGTCAAGTTGAAAATGCACAATACTGAATCATGCTGTCAAAAAGCTGACACCTCTACAATGCTTGGTATCTTACTACCTACTGGTGACATTTCTGGGTTTTTTTGTTCTGTTAAAAAAAAAAATTCACAAGCCTTTCTCTGAAAACAAAAGCTCTTAGAACACTACATGAAGCATTGCCAGGCTGATTTTCAGGAACACATCACTTTCTGAAATGTATATAATCGAGGATATAATTTTTGATGTGTCTGTAGATGCCTTACAGTATTCCAGCTATAACAACCAGGTAACAGTTTTAATTCTGCATCATACCCTGTAGTACTTTCACGGAGCAAGCTTGTCAGGTGAATTGAGCTATGCATGCTTACAATACTGTTTTGATGTAACATAGACCAAATAGAAGACAGTATTAGTTTCAGCTGAGAAAAAGCTTCCTTTTTTTGGTCTAGACTCACAGGCCTTAAGGGATTTGATTGCAGAAGGTCCAACCATTGCTGAAAACCCCTAATTACCAAACAACACACATATCAGGAAGGAGTAAAAGCAACTACTGCTACGCCAGATAGTCCCAATTTTTTTTTGCCAAATGCCTTACTACTACTACACCATGTAGTCCCAAATATTTGCCAAACGCCTGCCTTACAAATACAGACAAAATCTCACTCTAGTTCAATGAATAATCTTTAAAAAAAAGCCACACACACACACAGAAAAAATCCCATACAACTTAAAATTTTATGTTAAATGCTCTAGAAAGCTAAGCAGCTATCACTGAAAGGAGTGAGACTTAATTTGGGGCTCAGGGAAGAAAGAGTCATTCACATTCACCATTCCCAGGAACAAACACATAGAATTAACATTCATCTTTGAGTATTTTGACAGGTCTCTGGAAAACAAACAAAAAAACCCCACAGTTTAATTTGCAGACTTCGTAAGATCTGACTAAAGCAGCAGCCCACTCTTGACTTAGGCACTTGCTTAAATTAAGGCAGAAGTTGCCTGATCCACTCCAGTGTAACTTTACACAGTCTATAAAGTTTACCTCATATATAGGGCCTCTGTTGTGCAAGGAGGAGACTGACTCACGAAATAAGATTAAGGATACGCTTAATTTTAAGCTCATAGCAGGTCAAGTGAAGTCAACAAGTCTTCTTTAGAGGTTAAGCATGTCATTTATTGGTACGTTGGATTAAGATATAAGCTTTTGCAATATCTTCATGACATTGACTGTCTTTCCTGCAACAGCACAGCTCTTATGTGTGACGGACAGAATAGACAGCCACCACTCCTTTGTTTCTGTTCCTATTATGCAAAACAGAAGACTCACTCTTTGCTTGCAGAAGTTTAACCATGAAAAAAATAATACACTGCAAATATGTGACATCATTAAAAAGAGTTATAGCAGAAGCTACACAAACCAAGTGAGCAATAGAACTTACACAATTCTCCACATACCAAGGTACAGAAATAAAATCCGCTACCAAAATCTTGCTCCAAAAGTCTATTTTTAAATTATATTCAATATTTCAAGTCTGTTCAGTTTAAAGAGAGTCACCTTTGAGACATAGCCAAACCTTGTCAATTGGCTGCATTTCCAAATAACATGAAAGATCAGGTTCCTGAGGTATACCTGTTTTCCAGTAACCACACACTGTAGTTCTACTGTTAGGCTAGGCTATATTTCTAAAGTCTACCCATTGACTAAATAAAGGAAAAATTTCTAAGCTGAAATTTCTCAGCTGAGAAATCCAGATCACAATTTTCAGCTACACGCTATGTCACAAGAAGAACAGAAAAATTCAATAAGGCCCTCAGAACAAAAACTTTTTTTTTTATTTCTTAATTCATATGACAAGTTAACCACAGATAGAGGGTGGGGGTTTCCTTTTTTTTTTTTTTTTTTTAAAAAAGGGTGTGCTCTAGCTGTCTCACATTAACATACATAGCTGTTTATATACGAATAATCAAATATATGCAGTGGAGTAGAATTTTTAGATGCAGATCAAGGAAAAAAACCACACAAAAAATACTAAACCCTCTAGGCCTCTATAGAGTAAATTAAAGCACTTAGTGAAAGGAAATGCTGGCATATACAAGGGCTTTGAATTTCAAATCTCTTTCAAGAAGTTATTAAAAAGAGACTCTACTGCTGAGAAAGAGACAAAATACAACCATATTTCTTGGTATATCCCTTACAATTGCAAAAGAAATAGTCATTACATTAGCTTAGACTCAAAGTCATTTTTCCATTTTTAATGCCTTACGATTATTACAGGTTTTTAAATTCCCGAAGAAAGCAGCAACTCATATGAAAGAGCTATTTGCATTCCAGTTTTGTCTTTCTAGCTGTCTGTCAATCTAAGAGCAATATACTGGGCTTTACCCTATTTGAACCTTCATGGCTTTGCTGCAGGCTTCAGCCTGTATTGCTATAAATTGCACATATGAAGACTGGCATTTGCATCTCCAACAGATTTGGCTCCCAAATTCCAAACAGATGTGCTGAAGCTCAGAGATGTTTAAAATAGTTTTCTATTTGCTGGTCAAAACTCTGAGCAGAATATTTCTTTCTTGTATTTAAGGGAGCCAGTGAATACTCCTCCGCAAAACTCCTGGGAGCTTCATCACTTGTAACATCTGCCTGGGACCTGGCTGTCCTGGAGTCCCCAGTGCTGCCATCATTGCCTTCATCCATTGAGAGAAATTCCTCTCTTATCAGGGAGGTCAAGCTGTCTTCCTCACTTAGGAGATGGTGTTGCAACAGATGGGTCCTAGAAGGATGACCTCCTGCTGAGCAAGCCAGCCCAGTGCAGTCTCTGACCCAACATCGAGCAGGTTCTTGCTGCACCCAGTAGCTGGCAGACCTAGCCAGCATATCCACAATCTTTCCATCCTCCCTCAGTGCAGGAATCCTTGAGAGCCCCAAAGAGCCTTCACCACTGCAGTACACACTGGTAGACGGAGCACGACTCCTAAATCTGTAGACTACAGAAGAAAGCAACAAAAATAGACTAAGCCGAACAAACCAGTTAAAGAACCAAAGCCAAGTGCTTGCATCTGTCTTCTACAACACCTAATCACTAAATACTTTATAGGTCTCTCATACCATTTTCCCCCACCCCATAAGCCTTTAAAGGAGGTAAATTGATTATCACAAGACTAATGTCATTTGTCCAAGGTCAGAAAGCCAAATCTTTAATGAACTAAATGTTACTTTGCACTGCGTTTCAGCGGCCTAGGCCTGGAACTAAACCCAGGGACCACAGTCATAATGCTCTTTGGATTTCAGTGTTCTCCGACTCCATCTAAACTGCAACTGTCCTGCAATCCAGCTAGCTTGCTAAGTTTAACTGGGTCTGGAGACTAGAGCCATAAAAGAAAAATCGTGGAGGAAGGTAAAACCCAACTACAAACCTTCTTGAGTCTCAACACTTTTTTTTGCCTTCCACACAAGAGCCCAACTTTCATTTGATTTACTTCTGACTCTTTTCTCTGCCTGGCCCTCCTCCCCACCCACCCCCATCCCAGTATAACAGTCCTTGGTTTCTATTCCTTTATGGTCTTTCTCTTCTCAGGAATACTCTCTTTCCCTAGTTACTGACCTCGAAACTTCCCCAGACAATCTTTACATACCCCTTATCAAATGCCAAGCTGTGCCCTTTGAAAGGGGTTTGTGTTACACAAAGAAGCCTGCTCCAAGGCTATGTGAGCTCCCACCTCCCTGGACAGCAAGCACAGAAGGGTGGTTAGTGTCTCCCATGAGTTGGCCAGTATGATTACCACCTTGTCAGAGCAGCTCCAGGCTTACAAAACACCTGTGCACTTTGAAAGGAGACTTCCTGCACATGTAAACAGGCTCTGGAAGTTAGCTGCCTACCAGTTACAACAAAGGCATCTTGCAGCATCTTTGCCTTGCAGTTCTGCTATAGAGAAGTCTTTGGACTCCTCAGGACAAGAAACATCAGATCAGTAGGAAACTACTGTGCTGCTTCTTCTATAACTTCAAGTCACACTGGGTAGGTGCAAACCCAATAGATCCTGCATACCATTTGTTCTTTGTGAGCTGCAGAGCTGATCTGCACAGTAGGAGGATAACACTCCTAAGGCTGGGAAGTAACTCCAGAGCACAGGGAATCAGCTTTAACTCAAAGCACTGATGTTATATAAAGAGTGCCTTAAGTTTCAAAACCAGACATATTTCACAGAAAAGAAGGAATTCTAAAACAAGTACTCCAAGATCATATTTTTCCTGCTTACTTCATAGGTAAGCAAGAGGTCTTAGGCCTTGGGGAAAGAGTCAGAGCAAGTAATGCAAGGACACAAGACAACATTTTGTGCAGGTTAGAGAATGGCAACTCTGAAATGAAATAACAGGACAGCCATAGGGGTGTCACCTGCAGCTCTTTTACCTTTGTGCCCTTATTTCAAGGGAGTTGCACATGTGTACATGGACAAGACACAAGGAATTCAGTTTCAGGAGCACCCATGTAGAACTGAAATCAAGTTAAATTCAGCCTCTTCCTGACCCAAGACTACTACCCCCTTCTCACTGATCACCTTGCAAGGCCATGGCTTGGTCTCTTCCTTGCCTTTCTGAAGTTATCTCTCTACACCTTCTTCTCCGAAATCTAGTTAGCTGTGGTCTAGCATGCTGCTGGTTTGGGCTACCTGCCGCAAGATCCTCTTCCTCAGGGGAATGGAAAGCTCTTGGGTTGTTCCGTTGAACCATTTTATTAGGGTCCACCTAAAGCTACGAGTAAAGGTTAATGAACAGGGGACCAGTCAGGAAGTCACTCATCTTACAGGACAACAGGAAACAGGTTCCAAGAGCTATAAAAGTCAGATTTACCTCATACCTTACAGAGTAAAAGGGAAGCCACAGTGCTAAGTCAACAACAACAACCACCCTTCCCAGGCATGGAAAGAGCTTACCTTATAGCTTAACCCTACCCATTTGTGAAAGAGCCTCCTTTCCTTATTCTTAGGTAGGAACACAAAGGTAACTCCACTAACACAGGGAGGTAAAGGGGACTAGGCCTATAAGAAGTAAACGAACCACTGGAGGAGGAGCTGACACAGCATCTTCCCATTTGTAATCAGTAAAGCCTTTCCAAGTCTAATGAAATGAGAAGAGAGCCCACAAAAGCTGTGCATGATGTTTGGGTCTTAAAGGAGTACAGTATGGCAAAGTTTCTTTGGTCCTCAAAGAGGCAAAGTAGAAGGAAGGGTGAACCTCTCCCTTGGCTGAGATATGCTCAGCACAGGGACAAGAGAAGGGCAGAATAAATAGTTCTTATTTCTTTGTAATATATAAGCATATTTTATCATACTGTTTTCTAAGGTTTTCTTTCAGTCTTATTCTGTGCAATTGTCTGCTGCAGTAACTGGAGTAGGTACTTTTTCCTCTCTTCCTAATAGCACTATTTCCCAGATCTTGTGAAAATACAGTCTTCCTTCTGGACTATCTGACCCTTGTACAGCCCCCCTTAGGTCCAACTAGCTCGTAGATTTTCACTAGCTTAAGTGTTTCTTAAGCTTCTTCTAGCACTTTGTGAATTCCTCCGAGATCCTTTCACAACTCTGAGGACCACAACGCATAACCAAAAAAACCCCCAGGCCTACAATGAAGAGGAGGCAAATGATTTTTTGCACTGCCTTCCATGTCCTAGGTGCTGGACAAAGAGAAAAGGCAGCTCTGAAAGAAAGGACTAAACCAAAGAAAGGCTTGTCTGTTTTTTGTTTTGAACAAATGTCAATTTGTGTTTGAAAGAGCAGAATTGCTAATGTCTGTGAATGGCTGCCTGTTTGTCCACAGACCCACAGACTAAGAGATGGTCCAAAGTGTATGCGTGTCGGTATGCTTTCTAAAAGTACTGAAAGCTTGATGAACTTCCTGTGGACATGGGCTGTTTTGATATTTATGATTATAATCATCACCTTAAAACAAAATAATATTAAACCCTGGGTTAGAAATGCAACTGCACCAGTAAATCTTGCATTTTCTCCTTGTCATATTTCAGAAGTAGCTAATTAAATGCAGACTTACTAAATGGCTAGCACCAGACCACAGTAAGCTTGCTTAGTTTCTGGGCTCTGCGATGTACGTGTTCAGCAATAAAATGCTTCTTTCCCTCCCAATCTGTCAAAGGCAAGGGCATCATATCATGAGTTACTGCTGGGGGAGGTGGGGGTGGGCAAGGAATGGTGGCCCAGAAGTTGAGGTGGGCGAAGGCTTGATGATCCAGCTCATATGACCTAATAGACTGTGTCACTGCCTTTGGGAAATACAAGCCTCCTGACACATGCCCTTGGCTGGAAGGTCAGAATAGAAAAGACCAAGCTCAGGAAATGAAGCCCTCCAACTGAGAAAAATAATCTAACCATGGATTGGCAAAAGCCTTATTTTTCCCCCCCAACTTCTTTTTTTTTTTTTTTTTCAAATTTTCAGACTTGATGTGTTGCTGTAGTGCACTTCACATCTGATTAAATTAGTCACATTGCATTATGCCATATCAAATGTGACATGTTGCAATGGAATGTGAACAGCTTATAAAGATGCACTGGCATTGCAGAGCTGCTACCTGCTTCTGACTCACATCGGTATGTTAGCAGCAGATAAGTGAGGCATGCGAGGTCCAAATCCTTCCTTGTTATTAAGTCATGCTTTTGCAGCTGGTCAGTAGTTTCTTGAATGGTTACTTAACTTTGCATCAAATTAGCAATCAGCTACTCCAGGAAACTCTTAGCTAGCTCTCCTGCAAGCCCCCCACACCTGTGTGTGATAATACAGAAAGAAGTATCTGATCAGGATTCAGCCCATTGTTTACAAGCATACTAAATGTACTAACTAAAAGAAGACTAGCAAGATGCAGAGCATATAGATAATTGCAACCTACAGAGAAGAGGGTAGAGGTATCATGTTATAGCATATGTATGCACAGTGAGTATTATTCTCAGGGCTGCAGGAATCACACCGTCAGGAAACTCTGAATTGTAGCTCACTGACTAAGCACTTCCTGTTAATCTTTTATCAGTGCAGCTCTTGTGAGGCTTTGCAAGGAATTAAAGCTACTACACCCATGTAGAGCACAGAGAAAGCATTAATACGACACTCCACCTTTCTTGGGGTAAATGCCCCCCCCCCCTTGCATGGCAATGGGGATGGATGGATTATAGAAAATCCATGCTAATTTGATCTGGACTAGACTGCTACAAATGCAGAGCCCAATTCGTATTCACTGTGAATTTGATGTTTCATCTGGGATTCTTGTAGGGTAGCTTGAAATAGACAAGAACAGTTTCAGAAAGGAGGTCTGTTGAACCATCTATGTGCCAAAGAGCCTCTAGCTCATTGCTATTTTTCTTCCCTGTTCCCTAGAAGTCAATACCAGTATCCAATATATAGCAAATGATTGAGCCTTCCTATGAAAGGACTACCTAAGCAGTTAGTAAAGCCATATGGTTGGGTAATCCACACTAAAAGACCAGAAAGGGGAAGTGCAGAGGAGGCCAGAATATCTGTATTACTGTCTCCACACATAACCTCAACTAGAAGTTATGAGAAGGCTGTCAAGTTAATTACACTAAACCATCTGGTACCCTCCTAGCTACACAGCTTATTCTATGTAACATATTTTTCATATGTATAGAATGAAATATATTTTATAAACTATGGAGAGCTCTCTTTGCATTAATCAACTGAGGGTGTAAGTTTTTATGTTATAATTATAAATCACAACCTTTTTCTCTTAACTGGTTCTTAACTGGTCCCAGAGGTCCCTGGCTCAGGAGTTTTGGGGAGCCACAGAATAGCAGAAAGCTCTCCCAACATGGACAAGTTTCCTGTGGCCAAAGGAGTTTAACTAGATGGATGCGATGGGGACTCCTACAACCCAAGACCATGAGGTACTACATGAAGCTGACAAAGCAGGTTGGCATAGCTGGGAGGCTTCAGTAACTCAGTCTTGGTGAGTCTGGTTGTAATGCACATGCTCATTACCTTGTGTTCCCTGGGGAAGTTGTGTCCTTTTCTGTGATTCTTTCACAGCATTTGTCTTGTCCTGGGAAGAGAATGGACAGGTTTTGACAACTTTTTTGGTGCATCTCTTACAGTAGAAGTTCTATGGCCTGGGGTATCTGGGCACTACTTTGTCAGATAAGTACACAGTTACAATACAGCTGTGAGAATAGTGTGCAGGCTATAATAATGAAAGTCATATTCAGTCTCTTCACTACAACTTATTTGACATTTATTTGACATGGATATGACACCGTCATATCCGAAAATGTTCAATCCAAACATGAAGCCAAATTCATATTCTGAATTTCCTGATGACATTGTTCAGGATTCTTTTTCTCCCAGTTTCCAGTGTTAACTGAGGCCAGGTATCCCTAATAAGGGGAGGGACGGGGGGGGGGAGAAGTCACGGTGCTTAATAAAAAAATTTGTTGGACTAATTAAAACTTGAGTTTGGCTCAAGAGCATGGCTGCATAGTTAAGAAGCAGCTAATATACCAGAGTGCATAAACCCACAGACCTTACTTGGGAAAAACCCCAGCGTAGGGGTTCTCCAAGGAGCTGAGCCCAAGAAACAATTCTAGGACTTGCTCTCCATTGAAAGCTTTCTAGAAAAAGCTGTAGCTTACGTAGGATATGTTTCTCTTTACTTCTCTCATTCCCTCCAATTGGCTAGTTTTGAATCTTTTCCAGTGTGTGGTCCAGAAAGGGAGGACCAGTCCCATTCATAGTTTGCCCTGGTTTCCCTTTTCTGTTTATCTTTCTATGGTTCCTCTTTCTTATTCAAATTCATACATATTTAGCAGATGAAATGAATAGCAAAAGGCAACTGTGTTGTAATTAATGCACATATGTAAAACCAGTGCCTGCATAGTTGACCTTTCCATTTGTCTAAATTTGGCTGGGTATAAAAGAAACTGCCAACACAATTTTCCATTAGTAATGACGTGTTTATGACTGTACTGAACTGTAACACCTTCTATTTTCTGATGAACGAACAGAATAAGGAGAATGGTGATCGCCAAACCAGCTCTGGATCTGAGGTAACCCGGTGCAGTACATCTCCAGAGGTTTGAATCAGTTCCAGGATAACTAAGTTGTGCTCTGAATACTCCCTGGATTTAGCTGTTTGAGTTCTGGAGTTTGGAAATCTGAAAGAAATGCATCAAATACTTGGTCATATACTTGCACCTGCAGCATGTCTGATGGGGAGCAAAGGACTGATGTTCGAAGCAGGCTGACGAGGACATGTTCCCAAAAGCGAACAATATAACAATATATTATAACAATATTTGTGGTTTTAGAAAATACTGTTATCAGCTCCCTGTGAAGGGCAAAGCCCAGTTTAAGGCTGATGACAGGGAGCAATCTGGAGCTGCAGAGAACTGCTTCTGTAACCCGCTCTCTAGCTCAGACATGAGCTTCCTCCAAACCACACAGAGCTTGCACTGAAGCCATGCATAGTACAAAAAGCACCACAAGCTGCAGAGTGTCTCTCAGGTTGGTCCTGAATTAGAAATGCTATTGTCTTCTTCCTAGGCCATGGAAGAACTCACTTATGATATGGCATCATCAAAACGGAGCTCCACCCTACTTTTACCCCCTTACTGCATATATCCATGGATGGAATAAGTCCTATATAACAACCTAGGCAGACCTTTCCTGAGGCTTAGGAGGTAAGACCATACATGGGTGGACAACCTGGACTTTGGTCGGTCGTGACTCCACAGGAACCTGGCATTTGAGCAGCTGCAGTCTGGTCTGGGATTGCTGTAATTGACACCAGAGATGATGCTGGCTCCAATCCAGGCCAGGATCTATGAGGAGCACAGCTGAGATACAGCCTCTCTGATTCTCCTGGCTCATGAGACACATCCGTACTTACTGGCTGGCCAGTAAAGGTGGGGAAATTTGACACTGCACCAGCAGTAAGGCTAGAATTTTAACTGCCATTCAACCATCTGATTTGTCTAGAGACGTGGCATGCGTATCTCAGCACTGGGGAAAGTAGAGGAAATACAATTTAATACTGAACTCGCTGGAGTGGAAAAGCTGCAATGTTGCCCTCCCTCTTCACCCACTTGGTTTAGTTTGATAAGCAAGGAAATTCCAAAGTGCTTCCAGAAACGCGCATGTGCATGCAGACGTGACAATCGCAGCATGGCCATTGCCACAGCTGGAGCTGCGTGAGTGTTCCCAGCCACCAGCAAACCTTGTGCTGCAGAGGCATGTACAGGAGGGCACACTGGGGAGCAGGAGCCTCTGCCTTTGTAGGAAGAGTGGGAGGTTTAAAAAAACCCTATGAATTAGGACTACTATTGCTGCTATAAAAAGATAGGGGAACGAATGTTTGGTCATTCCTGAGCTGAGAGAGCATGGCTGCCGCTGGAGGGCTGGGCTGAATGGGGAGGAGGAGGACTTGTAATTAAGCCTAGCTAATATGAGGCCACAAATTTAGGAGTGCAGGCATATTGGGCTTCCTACAGTCAAGAAATAAGAGGGAGAGCGTGGCTCCTCCAGGAGCCATTTCAAGCTCTCTGGGATATGAATGGCCGTCTGGGGGCTGCCCAGGGTCTATGGAGACCCCGCAGGAGCCATGCCGGTGACTCGGGCATCGCAGTTTGGGTGAATC
Source organism: Haliaeetus leucocephalus (assembly GCF_000737465.1). Classification (NCBI taxonomy): domain Eukaryota; kingdom Metazoa; phylum Chordata; class Aves; order Accipitriformes; family Accipitridae; genus Haliaeetus; species Haliaeetus leucocephalus. The sequence continues at coordinate 2,074,330 of NW_010972864.1, read as the reverse complement.
CAGGCCTTTGGGCTCAGACATGCTAACAAGTTACTGCAGGGCAACAAGGGACTATTAGGAAATAAACTCAGTGAATTTATGCTTCAGAAAGGCACCCAGACGTTTCCCTGTGTACTGCTAGTGTTCATCTTTCTTGGAGCTGCCTGCTGTCTGACGACCCCCTGGGAGTCCCTTTAAGGACAAGTAAGGGGTAGTACCTGCTGTTTAGGGGCAAGAAAGCAGAGGCAAGGGGAGGTAAGGATAGCGCAGGGCCACAGGGTGGACCAGAGGCGGATTTAGGATTAATGATTGGGATTGACTCTTTGTTTATTCCTCTCCCTTAACTGGCAGAGGCTGTTCTGAATCTGTCATTCAAAACAAAAGCAAGGCAGGTGGATGCTTTGTGAATGGGGGAAAGAAGATGCCTGAGGGATTACCTTCAGCTCCCTAGAGATGCCATTTGTGAAACAAGCACAGTTAAGCAGATGCTTTTCCTTGATAGCCACCCACATCTAATCTGAGGAGCACCCAGGAGCGCTCCCAAGCTCCCACAGCCCAGTGCTCACCCCAGCTGAGACCACGGGACCCCTCATGCTCCAGCTCCCACAGGAAAGAAATCTGGGAGTGGGTGAACCTAATTCTAGAAAGGAGTCAAATTCTGGCACAAGTCCTCAGCATCTTGACACAGCCTCTTTCCTGAGGAAGATGGAGGAAAGGAAATCCGCCTCAGAAGAGAGTCTCTCGGTGTTTAGTGGAGCCACTCTATGCTGCCGCTGAAGCCCGGCAGCCTCTCACCTGTTATTTTACACTTCATACCCATGAAGCATATAACAGCTTTGCTAGTAGATATTCAGCCAATGTGTGAGGACGTTTTCCAGTTATTCACAGCTAGGCATTGAAACAGAGTGCAAGCTAATCTGCTAGCTACTGAATTTGCATATACACAGGCTTTAATATCAAGTGAGATGCACTTTGTGTGAACTCTGTAGCTCTTACACAACGTTTTCAATTAATATCTGTTCACTGGTTTTAATAGGTTTCTCCTATAATGTTTACAAGACTGTATGGACTCTCTCTTTTGACTAATTAACACATCTTTAAATTCCTTTGACTAAAGCTTTTCATTGTCTGGTGAGTAATATTTTGATTTATCAGGCTTTAGATCCAACAATTTGGGGGGAGGAGTCATATGTTCATTCAAAAATAATCTTTAATATTCTGTCCTCTCAAAGTAAGGCAATGTAGCAAGTCTTCCACTAGGTCATTTGGTATTTTAAAACCTGCCATTTTATCAGTGGTTTAATTTTAATGGTGCCATTTCACTCTATGTGGGGAAACAGATATAACTAATTTTGTCAGAGTTGATGGTTCAGAGGACTATACCTTCACTCCAAGCCTGATTCTGCTTACAAGAAATACACAGAGCCATGAAAACTGGTGTTGCCTTTGGAGAGCAGATCTCCCAGGAGACTGAGCACTGCTTAGTGATGAAAATGATCTTTGCCTGAAGCCTACAGAAAAAAAAAAAAAAACCACAGGAAAAAATCCTGTACCCTCTACCACAGCCTGTGTCACCAGAATTGCTGAAGAATTGGAGACCCAGTCTTCCATACTAGAAAAGCTACTCACAGCCTTCACAAAAAACAATGGATTAGAAGCTGAGCCTTCAAAACAGACTTCCGCACTGCCATAGTGAAAAAGGAAAACTATGCCTAGTTTTCCTCACAGGGAGTCCTCAGTATTGACCACACCTTTGATTTTCTCCAAGTGCACTTGTGTGTCTTTCTCGGAGTGCCTGCTTCTGGATTCATGTCATCAGCCATGGATGTCTGACTCTTTTTTAATTCCTCACTTCAGCATCTCTGTGGTATGTTAAAAGATTATCCAAAAGAATAGTCAATCGAAGTAGATAGCATAGATCTTTGTAAGAGAAGACCTTTGCTTTAAGAAGCAATAAAAATTTCATTTAAAAAAACACACAAATGGCATCTGATTTAGCAGCCTTTGAACTCAGCAGCCTGAGTGTGGAAGTTCACAGTATACGGCTATTTTTTCAGGTGGACACCACTGACACTTGGGGGTCATATTTTTCAGATTTACTTTGCTATCATAACACTAAGAGATTTCTTTTTAAAACAAGGAAAAATAAAGCTGACTCTCCAGAGAGAGTGAAGAGGACAATCTGTCTCTTCTAATCCTTGTGGCTGCTTTTGAGTTCAAATCGTGCAACATGGCAGACTCAGCATCTTCAAGAACAGATTTCAGTATCAATATTCACTAGTGAATATATCACTACTAGGTAAATTGAAATAGATTCTGGAAAAAATCTGTTTTACAATGCACTAAGTATTGCTTACAATGCATTAAGTATTAGAGCACTTACACAAAGGTAAAAAAGCAACAACAACACACACTAGCTAACACTTTTTCATTGTTTTATTTCTACAGTGAAATTTACCTCTCCACATGGAAAAATAAAGCAAATAGTAATATAGCTCCCTAAATATAGTTTCCATAATGACCTTATAATAAGCAAAGCTGGTGGCCTCATGTGTTATATAGTTCTATTAAAAAAAAAAAAAAAAAATGCCTGCTTATTAACTTGCCATACCCAGCCATTTTTGCTGAAGTTCTTAATACCAGGTCTCTACCCAAACTGACTGGTTTTAAAAATCTTCGCCAAATTTTTTCAGCTATTTTCTAAACTGCATTAAAAAAACAGTGAGGGTATTGTTCTTCCCAAATTTAAAATTCTGGTAGTCTTATCTTTGAAAGTTTTGAAGGCCTTACTCTTCAAAACAGGGATCTGATATTTGGCAGGGTGTCACCTTTTCAATGGGAGGTGATTTAACATGCAAACCCTTTGAAACATCGTGAAGCACCAACCTTCTGAAGTGTTAGATTTTAGCAGCTTCATGTCTCAAGATCTGGTCCCTGCTAGGTATGGTCCAGCCAAAGATCAACCAGGATTTTCTTGAAGTTTGCAAATTCCTGGCACGAATGTGTTGGGGTGGGGTAAAGACCCAATGCAAGCACCCGGGAGCTCTTTCCTCCAGTGTTCACAGTGGACTCCCAGAAAGGCATTGGTGGCCTAGCTCAGCGACAGTTGTTCTCATGGGACCTTCGTTTTCCTGACCCGCTGAGAATATCAGAGCACACAGAGCTGTTGAGGACCCTAACAACAGCAGTCCTTTGAATAGATGCAGTGCATTGTACAATGTATGTATATATATTCAAATATGTACGCACTGTATACAGAAGGAGCATATGTATTCATATACACAAAGACACATCGATTGTTCGGAAAACAGAGATTCTTGATACCTCAAATTCAGGACTTGAAATTCTTGAATACTTCAGATCTTCCTTTCTGTGTGCCTTTGTTTGCCATTCTTAAAACACAGACAAAGGCCTTTCCTTATTTTATGTCAGTGTCGTGAAAATAAGTTCCTTAACTGCGTGAGGCCATCCAGTACTGCAGTGAGGAGTCCCATCTGAGCAGGATTTAAATGTTGTGAGGTATGCGGCCACACACCGAATAGCTAAAAGACAGCACTGGATAGTTGTTCGTTGTTTCAGTCACTGAGTCCAGCAAAGATCCCATGGAAGAAGCAGAATTTAATCAGCTAACAGAGAATCTTATCTAAACATGATATTCATTCAAGGACAGTCTGAATTCTGGATTTGAGATCTTATGAGTGCTAGTTTATGCATTTTCTTTTGTATCTTGTACTTTATAACATCCTTTTAATTTTGTTTGTGTGATAGAATCTAAAGCATGAAGGATCACTTTGGCAATCAAGCACTGCCATTCATCTGTACTGTAGAATTAATTTCATTTATGTCTGCTGAAAACAAACCATGATGAACACACTTCTTCTAAAGCGCACCAGTGTAAAATGACATTTAACATAGAAGCTATCTTCAATTAAAAAAAAAGTAATGAATCAGGGAAGAAATGAACAAAAGAAACAGTATGCCCAAGGAAGTACTAATTTAGACTAGCAGAGGGCTGAGAAGAGCTATTGAACAATTTCATTATCACATCCTTTTCAAAGAAGGAAGACTCCTGCTTTCCTATTTCATGATAATTGGATGAAGAAATGTGGGTGGGAGCACAATTCATTGCAGAATTTGATGAATTATTTACTAATTAAGGAGAGAAACAGGATAGTATGAGCTATATTACTTTGATATGAATGTTCCTTTTATTATATTATTTATACACATGCAATTGTTGCTTTTATTAACTAAGAGGTTAATCACTTGAATGGGATGCTTTGCATTCTTTACAATTACATACACCAGCAAATTGGCTAATTTTATGTGAAAAAAAATAACCTAGCAATTTTTCTAGTACTTATCTGTATGGTGCAGTTTAATAACATTTTTGCACTGTGTAAAATGAATAAACCAGCTGGTCTCATGTTTTGGCAGCAGCGCTGCACGTTGCAACATGGCACACACAGGCTCAGGAGCCCTCGTTGGGATTTAGGCACACTGCAGAGGTGATGACACACAACTCCCTGAGGGGTGGAAGATGAACCTGATGCCGTACTGTGTCTCCAGACAGGCTGTTTACAGGGCAGGCTTGAGGATGACTTCAAAGGTGGCTGCCTTGTTTTTTCTGCAGCTGGGAGTGCCATTTTGTTCTAAGGATATTGTTTCTGTAGCAAACTGATGAGTGTGTAGACTGGATGAAATTAAAACTTCCCTGCTGTATGTGTTAAACCCTGGTAGTGCAGCAGACAGGGAGAACCCCCTACTGCACTCAGCCCTCTAGTTTCCGGGGCTGAAGGACCAATCCTGTCTGCTGCTACGAACTTCGATGTCTCTGCATGCAGAGCACTGGCACCATTAGGTTGCCCATGAGCCTTTCACCCCATACCATCAGCCAGACTGATGCTGCTAAGCCCTTTGATAGTAATTCCACTCTGCCGCTGCTCCCCAAAAAGCACATCCAGGACTTTGTGGAACTGGTGCTGTTCAGATAAGATCAAAATAATTGAACATGTGCCTGGAGGAAAAGAATTTTTCGTCTGGACTTCTCTTCATATCTAGATCACCTCACCAGAACTCCAGAGGAGCCCACAATGTAGCAGTCCATACCACTTAATTTTTTTTTTTTTACATACATACAGATTGTTAAAAAAATACATATGGTCTCCAGACAGAAACACCTACCTCTATTTAAAATATATAAAAATACGAAAGAATGTCTGTTTAGATCCCTCATTCACATGCCCCACCCTTTCTTCCCTGATGCATATAAAGACATTGATACGTAAACTTCATTTGTTAGTCATTAGAAAAATAAGTAAAAATACATGGTTTGGGTTGATGTTGTAATAAGTTATTTAATGATTTCCACTGATTCAATGGAAAAATATATCTTATTGTTCACTAGAGATGGGGGATGGGAGGCTAATATACATTTTAGTTTAGATATGAATCATTTTGGGAACATTAATGGAATTTTTTTTCAATTGTAACCACATGGGGTTTTATTAAATTTTAAAATGAAAAAAAATGCAGATGGGGCAGCTCAGCCATCTAGCTCACTTTTCACATCTTCATAACACACCACAGTGCAGCCAAACCAAGCATTCATGACTGCAGCCCTGGGAAGGTCTGGGGAAAGCCTGAGCTCCACAGTGAAGGAGGCCATTCTCCACTGCCAGGAATAGACATTTTCTCCGTTTATCAAACGCTTTCCTTCTCGAGAGCACAGGAGCGCTCTGGCCAGCACGGTTGTTCTGTGTGAGCATCCTTCCTTTGACATATATTACTGGGGCACAGCTGAGTATGACCCAGGAGCCCTCAATAGCTGAGTTCAGGAGAACGTTCTTAACTTGTCAAAGTCTGAGATGACTGAACTGCCTCACCGCTTGGCAGCTGTATTCTGAAGAAGGCACAGGTCAAACATAAATATCCAAAGTGCCCAGAACATGTAAATTAAGGGGTGAGGAAATAATAATGATAGTAGGAGAGAAGCACAGTCGGTGTTCTCCAGTTGTCCAAGGAAGAAAGCATCCTTACAGCACAGAAGCATGACTGAACTTCAAACTGTTATCAGGTTTGGCTGATAAAATTCACTTTCAGAAGATATCTCTGCACTTGGAAATAGTTGTTCCAAACGGACAAACAGAACATACGGAGATAATAAATAAAGAAATTCTTGTGGAACAGTAGTGGAAAACCTGCCATTTTGTAACGTCAAAATGTGCTAAGAAAAAACATAAGCATAGTGTTGATTATACCAGGCACATCTTTCATGGAGCTGTGGATGTGAAATTAAAAGAAGTTATTTGAGTGAATTTTCTTTTACCTTGCTGAAATGCTTTGTTTCAGAAAGATCACATGAAAAACTCCATCAAAACTGACATCTCTCTCTTAAACATTTGTTCATTAACAAATCTGTCTTCTTTTTTTTAATGGAAAATCCATTAATCAACACTTTTTTCCTTGCCCCTACTCTTCCATCGTTGAAAAAATCAGTCCCCCACTCTAGGCTGGGAACCAGCCTCTCAGTGTGGAGATGCACATGTGGGGTACTGGGATCCCCAGAGATGGGCAGCATCGAGCAGGAGAGTCAGGGAGGTCTCATCCCCTCAGGCACCGCTGCTGATATTGTGCACAAAGCTGCTGGTTTGGGGGCAGCAGCAGGCTGACCTTTCCTTCCCAGAGCCTCAGCATGTGGTATCACAGCATAGAGGCAGAAAGATTGGGGGGGGGGGGGGGGGGGGGGAGGAATATGTTTATTTCAGACATGCCCCCCAAATATGCACAGATTGTCCTAACAGACCCATCCAGCCATGTAACACTCTGATTTTGAGGGCTAATTGGGTTCAAGGCATCCAGTTACCAGCTTAATCTGTAAAGAAGCTGAGCACTGCCGCTACAGAAAAAAAGGGACCCACTACTAGTGATTACCCAGCTTGTACGAACATGCTGAACCAGCTTTGCACTTAATTTTGCCTCCTTTTGAAAAGGAGTGAGGCAAATACCTCAATGGGATGAGGTACTCTAATATCAGGAACACCAGGAAGTCACAGTTTTCCAAGGGATGGACTCACACACTTTGAAGCCTGAGGATCCCATTTCATGTTTTTCCCTGTCTTTCTCAGGGTCTTGCATTTGCCTGGGTGCTGTGTGAATGCTGCACTGGTCAAGTGAACCCATTGCGACACTTTGGTATGGCTAGGCTAGCTATATCTGCACTTTTTAAAATGAAAATTTAATAACAGTCCATATGGTTATAATTAAAGAAAAATCCATTTACATTTTAAAATGCACACGTTTTATTGAAAACAGCTTACATAAACACATCTGGAACACAGCTTTAGATAAAAAGCATATGCAGGGTCTGATTCTGTTATTGCTTATGCTGGAGTAAGTCAAAAATGACTCCATCAAAGTCAGTTCACAGGTGTAAGGCCAATGGGAGATCAGAATCTGACCTAGGGCCTTTCATTTCAACAAACAGAATATTGCCAAGTTTCACTTCAATCTTGCAACTTGGAAGAGAAGGGAACCAAAAGTTTATAGCCCATATGAAGAATTATTGTATTATGAATAACCAAAGTTTATAGAAAAATTGTTTCCAATGGTTAGACCTACGGTTCCACTCTCCACAAAAGCAGACGGAAAAGCAGGCACTGACCTCTCAGCTTCAGTGGGCTTTTATTGAGAGGTCTGTACTCTAGGCAACGTCCAGATTTCTTCTGTGCTCTGCTACAAGTAGTCCATCTTCCATTCTACCTTTCAGAGTTAAAAAGAAATGTTACTGCAAATAATCGGATCATATTTAATCAAGTGGACGCTTCAAGTACTTTGCAATCTATGGTGTCTATTTTGCCAGACATTTTTCCATGGGCTTCACTTCTCTTTCAGGGATTTGGTCCATGCACAGATACATGATATGTAGAGCTAAAATGCCTGAAGTTCTCTATAGATTAAGAACTGGTAGAGAGGGCCTGAGTACTTGCAACATGTACTGAAATAAACACGCAATACAATCTTTCAGCTCTGCTCAGAACAGGACCTCAGCAGTGACATGCAAACCAGACAGATGGGTTCACTAATTTGGGATAGCAGGTATCTTGGGGTTAAATGTATTCCCTTTTTAGCAGAATTCCAAAAAAAGTCAACCAAAACATTATGGCAGGATGTTAAACGTTCAGTGTATTGCACTGTGAGACACAAAGCACATTCAAGACAAATACAGTCCTTCTTATTTTTGTCATGTGTATGGTCTGCATCCAACAGGGCAGTAAATTAAAAACACTTCACTGAGGTAATGGTAGATAATTTATTCTGCTTTTACATACTGTTTTTAGCTTCCAGACATGGCAGGAATGGCTCTCCCTTTGCAGCCAACATTATCTCTTTTGCAGTGGAATTTGCCTCTCTACTGACCAGCGAAGGCTCAGGATCTGTAAGATACCAGATTTATAATTTCATAAGTAAGTAAAAATTAAAACCTTTCAGTTCTGAGTGGGCTATGTGCTTTTGTGTGTGCGTGTATGTTACTGTGCTGAGACAGGCTGGGTCTGTGTCATGTTGTGACCAACAGGACAAACATGTGTACTTGCACACTTCATTTAATCCACTGCTATAATGCTATAATTTCTGGGATAGAATGTGGCAACCAGCTAGCAGTCCACTAATATATTATGAATACTGAAGAAAAACACTATATCTCATATTAAAAGCTCAGGGTGAATTTGAGGGTGGAAAGAATTAGTTACTCAGACTAGAATTTGGTTCTGAGACGAAAGCTACCACCTTCACCTTTTGAAACATGCCATGGGATCCTTAATGACCACAAATGGTCGAGACCTCAGTTTTATGTCTCATCTCAGAGAGACAGAACAGCCTTTATAGATCTAGATGCAACTAACTGCTGGCAAAAGCTGAAACTTTTACATTTAATGAAGCTGAGGATCTAAGAGCAAATAGCAACTATTGAACTTGTTATGGACAAACCCAGAGTCTGATTAAGTCCATGGAGCATTCACTCAAAAAAAGCAGCCCGTTGTGGTTTACACGTCAACTCTCCTTCACTGTTAAAGAAATCACTAAATTCTCTGTGGTCTGTGGACACAAAAAAGGCGTCTGCTCTGCATACCAGGACCAGAGACTGCACTTCCAGTGAAGCCTATAAGCTGTGCTGTGAATGGACTTTTGGGGGGAGGCCGAGTATCTCAGCTGAATAGTCACCTCAGAGAAACATAGCTTAAAACAAGACATTTGGCCTTTGCCATGCAATCACCTTGATATTATCATTAACACAGCATAGCCTGCTCTAGGAGCCTTCCAGGATGGGAGGTGTAGCCTAGAAGTTCCAAAGTGACGGATGATTTCTGAGAGCCCCTCTGCCAGAGGAATCACATGGCTTTGCCCTGGGATTTGTGAATTACCTTTCATGTTACAACAATAAGGTATGTTATTTTAAACAGCTTTAGAGGACAGGACTATATGGCAAGTCTGACAACGCACACAAATAATCCAGGGGAAGAAATAAGGCTGTATTTTTTAGGCTCATTTCCCCTGAAAAATATAGCATTAGCATCCCACTCTGGGATTTTTGAGGGTATAATTCAGGGGTGGGGGTGGTATAATTTGGGGGGGGGGGTTGGACTGGTCCTGGATGTGTTGAATTCAGACCCCCTAAGCTTGTGCAGTTTGCAGGTCACTGTACAATTCTGTGATGTTTTTGTACTTTGCAGTCATTTTCTGCTGCTCTGCTGCTAAGCTTTGCAATTAACTGGAATGTACAAACATTTCTCCTGGGTTTGACGGGAGCAGAGACCTGTCTGTATGCTGAAGGTCATGTGAGAAGTTTCGGCAGGGTGCACTGTCTGAAGCGACAGCCTCCTGACATCCCCCTTGCAACCCAGTGTGCTCATTCTAGATGTTTTTTGACCATAGTTTGGCTGCTCTCAGTGTTTATTTTGGAGCTGGAAACTATACCCAAAAGGAGAGCCGTGTTTTTACTGCCCAGTGGGAGGCTGAGCCTGCGAATTGGATCTGATCTGACTCACCACTGTAGGAGAGAAAACAAGCACATCCTGAGGCTCGATCCAAGTGTGGAGTCCTTACCTAAACCCCCAGCCCCAGGGAACTCCAAAAGCTGGGGTTTGGCAATCCTTGAGTCTCTGAAGAGTTATCCAGAGATTTCTTCCCATGCAGCCAGAGTTTCAGTGAGGAGGCTTCCTATAGCAATAGGGGAAGATAAGAATTACTGGGATTTTGCATAATCGCATGTAGTTTGAAGTAAGGTTTTCTGTAAGCAGAGTGTTCCCCTTCTGCTTCATGGTGTTTAAAGTACAGCTCTGGTTTATAATCCTTTTTAATTTTCCTAATGCATGAAAGCATACATTGGAGGATGTATGGTGTGTGCTGACTGATCTTACAGGTCATTTAAAAGGTAGGATACTAGGAATTATTCGTATCTAAGTTACACCTATGTAAGGGCAAAATAACTCCAGTGGAAGACATTGATACTAACTCATAGCAAAGGAGCTACTTGGGGTTGTGTGTCTTGGCTGTCGGGCCCTCACAGTGGGGGCTAAGTTTAAAAATCTCAGCCTTACCTTCTATGCATGTCTGCCCTTTGTGCCAATGGCCTAAAAATAATTTCTCTGTCTTTCTTAAAGCAGTTTCACATCTACATATGAAAGTCACTATAAAGTGGTAAGTATATTGTTACTGTTGAGCACAGATAATGTTGACTTTGAAAGCAAAGCCTATTTGCTTTTCACCATTTAGAAAGATGATATTGGGAGAGAACTAAAATAGAGCTTAACTGAAGGTAACAAGAAAGCTATGAAGGGGGCTCCAAGGGAAGTGCTACGCTTCCCCCCTGTTATGGACAAAGGTGAATGAAGGGACCAGCAAGATTAGCAGGAAGTCATATTTTGATGCTGGAGACATAAGATAAAGACTCGTCTGAAAACAAAGCCTCTAGTCAGCAGGATGAATAAAATGCCAGGTTTCTTAAAAAAATAAGAGTTCCCAGTCATAAAAGAAAAAATCAAGCCTCTGTTTTTATTGCAATATTTAGTCTTTTGCTCTTCTGAACATAGAAGCTCAGAAGTTACATGTCAGCAGACAAGCTCTCCACCTATAATTAAAAGGGTAGGTTGGTTCTGAGATGTGATATGACAGTCATGTGTAATATTGTGTAATATTGCACAGGGGCTATTTTATCTTTCTAAAAGCCATACTGTATAGTACTGAACTAGTTTTGCTAGTCCCTCTGATGGATACAAAGTGCAAAGTGGTATCCATATGGCCCTATGGAAGTATAACATCACATTCTTCTAGCTTATACAAGTTTAATGGCACTGAATTAGCATGGGCTGCCCTTTGGTGCTAATTCTTTCTGCACTCAGGGGGTTAAAGGAGCTTCATACTATCCAGATGTTCAGTGGCTCCTGCAAATGAAAGATTAGCAATTTTTGCAACTGCTGCTCTTTCTTCTGCTCCCTTTTTAAAGCTGATATTTTCCTTAAGAACTTGCTTAGTATCTGAGTCAGAGGAATCTCTTCCCTGAGGTAAATCAATCAATAGGCTGCACAAGAAAAGGAACAAAATGTAGAGGAGGCAGGCCTGAGTTGTATTAATTTGTTTACAGGAATTGCCTTCCAGGGACCAATATAGTCATCCCAAGGTTTCATTTTCCTCTGTGAAATAAGAATCAAACACAGCATTATTTCAGGGTATAAAAATAATAATAATAAAAAGGAACCCAAATTTTTTCTAAAAAACCCATCTTTTTTAGTGCTAGTGAAGAAGTGCCCCTTTTAATTTTTCAGATTAGACTATAGGTAAGTGATGCAGGTATCAGAAATACAGCTATCTTAACTCCCACCTGCCACCAACAAGGCTTCCTGGAGAGAAACAGGAAAAGTAGCCAAAATGAATTCCAATAAATGTATGCCAGCTTAATATCTACTAAGCCTGTCTTTTGTATACATGGGTTTGCTCAGGTTCCTGCTGCTGCAAGAGCTGTTCAAGCATGGAATAAGTAGAGTTCCAATGAGACAAAACCTTCTGCCTCAGCTGGCATTTAACAACCTGTTTTCTTGCTGCAGCTCAGCCAGAATTTTTCTAGCCTTAACAGAATTGCTAGATTTCACATCTTGCTCTAATATGTACTTTTCCAGTGCTCACTTTATCGTACAAGAAGCAATGAATTGTCTGAAGCAGAAAGCGATGTCAGATGTGTGTTACTAGCACCAGGACTGTGCTTCATGAAACTTCCCTAGTGAAGACATGCACTCGGCTGCTCTTGCCATTCTTCTTTGCCTTTCGTGAGGTCCAGAAATGTACTGTGCCTGAGAACAACCTCATTTTTGCCTAGCTCCACCAGCTTCCATGAGAAAACTAGCTGGAGATACTAGCACCTCGAATTAGTAAAGCCAATTTGGGGGCATGCTGGTAATTAGTTATTTCAAGAAGGTACTGGCTTAAATTTATGACCACTTGAATTAATTGCTTATTAAATTTAACTGGCACTGATATGTTTGTTTGACATTTATTCTCAGGGCCCTGAGGGTGCTGCCAGCCTGCCTGTCCATGCCCAGCCTCCCCAGGGCTCCCCCTGCCCCTGCTCCAAACAGTGAGGGTCCTAGACCTCATAATCCCTTATCTACAAGGGGAAAGCACAGAACAGTTTGGGAGCATTGAGTGGGGTAAAAGAGAGAAGAGGCACTTTGAGAAAAAAAGTTCTTCCACAGCAGAGGACACAGTTATGGACTTCCAAGGATTTTGGCATGGCCCATCAGAGATGCACCGTCACAGCCTGAGGCACACAGCTAGGTTGTAAATGGTTCAGGTGTAGCATGGACCACATGCAGGGTGGGTCGTGGCACACACAGACCAATAGATCACACATGCACTTACCTGGTATTGCTCTGGAAGGGGAAGTTATTGACAGGGGCGCAGTTGTATGTTGGGGACTCAAGGCCATAGTGAAAAGGAGCTGCAGAACAAGGCAAATAATAGGTAAAATGCCAATCTTTTTGCAGAAATTCTCCAAACTGTACCAACTTCATGAAATATGAGATTTTATCCTTTGCCTATATGCTTACAGAGGCAGTAACCACACCATTCTTTTTCACAACAGAATATAAGGATCTTGAAATCTGGGAATAGAGGGAAAGAGAGGGAGAGAGAGAGAAAGGGGGAAAAAAAATCAAAACTAAACCCCAAGAATCTTCAATCAGTTTCACCAGCATGAGGATCTCAAGGGATGGAAGAGCTGATTCTCTAGAACTTCTTAACTTTCGTACCCTCCTAAACATCTGTCCTAGTTTCAGCTGGGATAGAGTTAACTGTCTTCCTAGTAGCTGGTATGGTGCTATGTTTTGAGTTCAGTATGAGAAGAATGTTGATAACACACTGATGTTTTCAGTTGTTGCTAAGTAGTGTTTAGACTAATGTCAAGGATTTTTCAGCTTCTCATCCCCAACCAGCAAGAAAGCTGGAGGGGCACAAGAAGTTGGCACAGGACACAGCCAGGGCAGCTGACCCAAAGTGGCCAACAGTGTATTCCATACCATGGGACGTCCCATCTAGTATAGGAACTGGGGAGTGGGGGCGGGGAATCGCCGCTCGGGGACTGGCTGGGTGTCGGTTGGCGGGTGGTGAGCAATTGCACTGCGCATCATTTGTACATTCCAATCCTTTTATTACTACTGTTGTCATTTTATTAGTGTTATCATTATCACTATTAGTTTCTTCTTTTCTGTTCTATTAAACCGTTCTTATCTCAACCCACGAGTTTTGCTTCTTTTCCCAATTTTCTCCCCCATCCCACTGGGTGGGGAGGGAGTGAGTGAGCAGCTGCGTGGTGCTTAGTTGCTGGCTGGGGTTAAACCACGACACATCTTTGACATGTTAGTGGCTAGCTATGCTTATATATTTTGAAGAGATCCATAGAATTGTATTGTGATGTGATCTGTTTAGCAACAGTTTTTATCACAGGCCAGATTTATAATCAGGCATGGTCCAGTTGCATACCTTGGTCCCTTGTAAGCAAATGTTTAAGTCTGGGCAGTACTTAGTCTGTCTCCAACTAAACAAAAGCAAAATCTCAGCAAGAAGAGTGCTAAAACTTAACATGTTGCTTTCTTCTAGCATGAGAGATCCTGAAAACTGCTTTTGTAAACCTAGAGCTTTGGGAAGGTGGAGGGAGCTCCAGTGGCTGGTTAAGACACTCCTGTCTCTTACCATTCCAGCAGAAGCAGCAGTTTGTAGATGCAGCAGGAAAGAGTTACAGCAAAGGGGGCAAGGAGCAATGGAGAAAGTTAATGATCAGATCAAAGAATCCCGCTCTTGAAAACTAATAGCATTACCTCTGTGTTAGTAAGGCCTACAAACTCAATCAGAGCATAGCAAGTGGGAGAGTATGCTACCTGGCACCACAACCTAATTCGGGAATTACAGTGATGAGAGGCAGGTATGTGGAGGGCACTGAATCAGCAGCGATGACAAACTTACCACAGAGATTTTGCTGATCTATCAGACGAAAGCTGCTGTTGCCCAAGAAGCTAGCTCAAATCCAAGGCCCTGTGGGTTGTCCCCATTAGGGTGAGAAAATCATGATGAACTACTAATTTGGAAATAGTTCCTTTTATTTTACAGAAACGCATGAAGCCTTGCTTCCCGGAGCATGGGCAGAGAACCAGACAACAGGAGCCTGTTTCGCTTTTTACGGCTCCTGGCTTCTTTTAGTCAGCATTCAGTCCCCAAACTCTCTCTCCAGGTAGCTGTTTTGTTTCAGGGCCACATTAGTAGTGCTCTTGCATCTGTCTTGTTTTACCTCACTGACTCTTCCCTCAGTTGCTCTGGTCTTTCTGCTGTTTCTCAGAGACACTGAATTACAGCCCAGTGTATCAGCCCATAGTTTGCTGTGCCAGCCACCAGGGACATGGATCGTTTGTAGCTAATGTGTTTATGTGCAAATTTTGCTTATTGTTTTGTTTTGGGGAATGGTCCTTCTCTGTCAGATCCCTGATATCACAAAAGGACACTTGTGGCTTTCTACAGCTATCTGAAAGGTAAGTGGAAGACTAGTCCCGTGAACTGAAATTCAGTCCATCTTGTGAGAGTAGTCTAAAGCTCTGCATATTCACTAAATCATTTGTTTCTGCCAATGTTTCTATCCAATGAAACAGGTCTTTTACCCCAGTAGGAAACATGTACTTGAATGTCAAGCCAGTGTCAAGGGATGACTTTATATCCACTGCTACCTTGTAGGCTCCAAATGCAAATGAAGTATTTGCAAGAGCAAATGTTCTCTTTGAAAGACCAGATACAACCTGAGCTCTATCCCATATAGCAAGCCTATGCAATTCAGGAAATATCTTGGGACAACCAGATTCTACAAGGAAGCCATGGTCACTAGAAAACACCACAACTTCACCTTTTCCCCATTCCTTCTTTCCTTTGTACAATGGGAAACCATTTTCTCTTTCTGACACTCTATCCCTATTTATATTTCCCTTCTGCCACTCAACTCAGCCATAATCCCACAGCACACTGTGTTCCTTGTGTCTAGCTGGCTTCCTTGAGTCTGGCTGGCCTTGGATCACACTGTCCAAAGCATCAAACACCACCAGTGGACACCTCAGGGCTGGAACAGCGTCTCTGCCACATCACAGGAGTTACCATAATTTAAGCAATAAAAATGAGAGTACCAGTAAGAAAAGTCACCTTGGCTGTCCAGCTTCTTCTCTCCTTGAACTCCAGTGGCTCCTTTGCTTTTGAAATAATGTAGCACAGAAAGCTGGTCTCCCAGGCACTGAATTTCTTCTGCTGGGCTCTAGCCAGCTGCTCTCTTTGCCTGCTTTCTCTCTTCATTGACAATTTATTGGCTGCCCTACACCCTTTTTTTTTTTCCTCTTAAATTTTCTCTTTTCTGGGCAAGCCTTATACTTGACTCACCTGGCAGTATATTTCCTCTGTACTTGAGCAAGAACATGTCAAATGCAAGGAAAAAAAAGAGCTGTCCCTCACTGAACCTGCCACAGTGCCACAGCCGTGCCTGTTAACATCAAAATACAGCATGCTTGGGAATGAAACCGCTCTTCCATTTCAGTGCTACCTCCTGCTTGTACCTTTTTACTTGGATCATCTCAGAAGGCTCTGGAGGACGGTCTCAAACAACCCTGCCTCCCACGGTGGCCTCTCCTTGCAGTAGGCTCCAAGCTCAGTTTCCCTATTCCCCCTTCCAGTTGCTATGCCCAGCGGCTCCCGTGGGTATTCATTTCTATGCTCAGCTTCAGAAAGTATGTTTAAAATCACTTTACATTTAAATTAGCTAAAGGTCGTAATGTTTGGATTATGACTAAAGAGGAAGGGTGTTGTAACTCTTTCCTCTCCTTTGAAATTTAACATCTAGATTAAGGAAGGATGGAACTTTTCTCTCTCCAGCTCTGCCTTCATCCTTTCTCCCAGCAGGTCCTCATGTCTAGCACCAGTAGGAATTAACAGCCTGTCCGTGCTTGGGACTAATCAGGACTGGCCACAGGATGTCACTATTACTCCACAAACATACGGAGAGTGAGGTGTTTGTTTATAGAAGGGCAGGATCTGAGCCTTAATTGTCTACAACTCGTATTTTGCCAGCGTGCTCAGCTCTGGTGTGGTACTTCAGGAGACACGTCCTGACTCTCCTCAACAGAGCCACAGTCCCGTGTAGAATTTGGTGCTGTGTGTTAAGACGCAACTTGTGCATGCAACGCGAGCGCCTGCACAGACTAGCTTCAATTTGCCCTAAGTTTACACAGCCCTTGGATTTCACCTTGGATATGGGATTCAAACGACCAAAGTCAGCCAAGGATTGCTTTGTTTCAAGCCAAAATCACATTAAGCCTCTGAGTATCAAATGGTTCCCTGCAAAACCTTAAATCAGCCCAGGTCCCCTCCAACTCAGTCTAGGCTCGTAAAACTTACGGTAAAATTCAGTTTCAAGTTCATAACAAAACCCAAAGGCAGGTTTCAGGTTCACTTCTGGATTTTGTTCTGAATGTTTGCCTAGCTCTGCTCAATGCAAGGTCACACAGACTGGATGGGGAAAGGCTTTTTAAAATGTTTCCATTCTCCAAAACAGAGATAAGCACATGAATGTGAGCTGGTGCAACCGTGGGGTGAAAATTAAATGAGCATCAGATAGGAATGTCCATTCAGGAGAAGTAAATTTTCAGAAGTGCGGACAGAAACCAGGCTAAGTAAAAGGGTCAAAATAAAACTTCCCGGTCCTGGGAAGCTGACTATCAAGATGTCAGCATAAGGACTCTTGCTCTCCTCTCCCTCCAGCCTCTTCAGCACCTTGTCCTTTCCTCCTTGTTGCCCAAGATGTATAAGCTACTGTGCCTCAACTCTGATGTCTTGGGGAATCTCCAGCTCCCTTCCATGCCATTAAATTTTACTATTCACATCTTGCTC
Source organism: Haliaeetus leucocephalus (assembly GCF_000737465.1). Lineage (NCBI taxonomy): Eukaryota > Metazoa > Chordata > Aves > Accipitriformes > Accipitridae > Haliaeetus > Haliaeetus leucocephalus. The sequence goes on along the minus strand of NW_010972864.1, from coordinate 2,056,891 downwards.
ACAAAACATCCAAATTCACCAAAATATGTCCTCTGGTTACATATTATCCTTGACTTGCTGAATTCTGTGAACTTATTCCATGTTTACACCTCACTATATTGAATTCAAGGGGTTTGTGGTTATCGGTACCAATTTTTTTTTTCTGGAAACGCATCATAAGGATTCAGATATTATTGGCAACTCAGAAAAAAACCACACACATATGTACAAATACTATTATGTTCTTAATTTGTGCCTCTTTTTGCAAAAACTTGGGTGATGGACTGAGGCCTCTCTTAAAATTTGGGAACCTTTTTGGTAGCATTGGGCATAATTCTTACCCTTTGGATAAGGAGGTAGCTAAACCACCTATGATTACACAAGGTAATCATATCCTATTCCTCTATGAAATGGGAATGTTTTTTCTCAGTATTGGGTCAGGAATGCCTATTCTACACTGCTGGTGCTGTGATGGGTAACAGGCAGCAGGTGACTTGTGGAAAAGAGGCTTCTACAGAAGATCAATTCAGGCAGATCTATCTAAAAATACCCTGCCTGGGCAGACTTTATGAAAGTTAGGAAAGTTATTTTGGGAACTAAACTTCACTGGTATGACCTTGGTGGGCTACGATCAGTTGGACAAAGGCTATTAGAAAAATCTAGAAGAGGATTTCTTTGGTTTCTGTGGAGAAGAAATATAAAATTCTGTAAAACTGGAGAGTTTCCACCTTGTCAGAGGTGGAGGTTTCCACTACTCTTATTTTGTGCTCTTTTTTTTCTGTAGTCTCAATGCCCTGTCACCAAGTCCCATGGGCTTTAACAATAAACCTCAGGCCTTGGCATTTGCTACATCTCACTGTTTAACTTGAAGGACTCTTGATTTGGACTTTGCCTGTTTACCTAATGCTTTTTGTGCTGTCTCCTGCCACCAAGAGATAGAAGGAAACATCATGCAGCTAGAAGACTTCCGTTCCAATTCCAGCTTCCAGCCAGAAACCAATGGACTAGAGAGGAAGCTGCTACCTCTAGGGAGGAACTGCTGTTCCAGCCTGGCAGAATTCCAACTGTCCACCTGAATCTGACTGAGAGCAAGCTTCCTTTTCAACCTCCTCTCTTTCTGTTGCTTTGTATGTCTGCTTAGGCACAGAAATTGAGCTATAAAAAATAGCTACAGCTACAGTAGGTTCAGAAGCCTTGAGCCAGACTGGTCCAAAACTACACAGGTAATGAGTTAAAGAAAGTGGTTGTTGGCACATTTAATGAGGTAGATATGAACCTTGTATTTTTCATGTTATTATGGTTACCATCAGCCCAGGAAAGAATTTGTAACATAGAGCTGGCTGCCTGTGCTAGTTTCAGTTACACTGCAACAGCAGAAGTAGCATAGCTCACCTGAAAAGCTGGGTGAAAAAATAGCTGGTAAATACCTACACTGAACTGTGTGCTCCCATGGCTGTATTGCTAACACCACTGGAGACAGCTAGCTTAAAGCTAGCTGGAATATATCTCATGATTTGGCTTGTCATGTCCTCAGCCTACCTCTTCTTTGCTCTAGAGGTAGCCATCTACTACAGGTCCATACAAATAGCAGTTTCTGTCCTGCTCCCACCCGCCCAATACCAGTTCAGTGCTGACAGAAGAAGAGGCTCCAGCTACCACAGCACCCTTTCTAACACCCCCTTCAGTTCATGGCACATCCCTGCAGGGAGGCACATACCATGTGCTGATCCCACAGCACACACCCTTTATTCTCCGTGCAGATATGGAAAGTCAAGGTCAGTCAGCAGGCAGCACGAAGAGGTTTTGCACACAGGCCAGCCCATGTTCTCGTTGTTTAAGAAATTGATTTTTAGACATACCTGTGGTTCATTTAATAAGGTAGATCTATATCATGTCTCATTGTCATTAGACAGTGACAAACAATTCTGAAGCCACTGTCACAAGGAGTTACATCATCTGATCAGAACAGAGCATCATCAGTGTAATCCACAAGCCTGATAGACCAGGCTGCTCTATTTTTGTGTTTATCTCTCATTCTCTTATGCAAGTACTTTTTGTAACAAGAATCTTCATCTAAGGAACCTGGTCTCCAGCTCCCTAAGTTTTGCATTTAATACCACATCCTTTATAGCTGAGCCACAGCTCTCGGGGCAACAAAGACATGTGGATGCATCCAGCAACTCCATTCCCTTTCTGTTTGTCCAGTTGCAGTGATGATTCCACCAGTTTAGATTAGACTCAGGAGTCATAATTTGCATGACTTACAGTTGCTCTTACTCACATCACACAAAGAGCATAGTGTACATAAAAGTACATCAGTATATCAAGATGCTTCCGAGGCCTTATTCCTCCAGAGGTGAGCATGGCAGTTCAGGTTAGAAATCACTGCACTGAAGCCAATTGGGTATAGCAGAGAAATAAACAAAATTGGACTTGTACTCCTTCCTTAGCAATTGTTGAGTCTTAACTACTACACTGGATATTTTACGTTGTGCCTTTAGACACATGCCATGATATTTGAGTTAAATGCCTTATTTCTTCTATTTTGGCTGTCTTAGACCTCTCTCTGTGCTTTACACCTTAAAATTGCCTTACAGATACTAATGTATGGCTGTATGCTTGTATCCTGATACTAGAGGTCAATGAGGAATAAGGACACTTGTCAAATATGGTATTATCTGCCTCATCTCTTTCAGCTTTGGGACTAGCAGAGCTGCTTTAAGGTGTCACAAGAAAGCACAGCAAGATTTTTTAAAATCAGTCTGAATGCATACATGGTCAGAGTGCTTTCAGGTGGCACTTAAGCGCGTAAGAGTTGAATCGATTTTCTTTGGTTTAGCCATTCAAGTCACAGAACGGGTTAAAGACAAATGTAATAATTTTACAATGTATCCACTAGATGGTAGCCTATCCTTATCCTTTCCATTTACCAATTACATCAAGACATCTTGTAGAATGACCAATGATCCATCTCAAGAAATCTCATTGTGTATATTTCTACTGTCAAGGAGATACTTGCCCAGCGGATCCTAACATGTGAGCAGGGAATGCAACTCAAAAAAAATTCCTCTTTGTCAGAAACACATTTGCCCACTGTCCCAGTTCAGATCTGGTGGAGGTTTTAGTGACCCTCAGGAAGTATCCAAGCAGTATAACCTACATAATCCTGGCATCTGCAGTTACATTCTTGTCATTATTTCAAATTCAGAACAGTCATTCACATTGATCAACACAGTGGTTTTCCTGCTTACACTGGTACCTAAAATCATGATGTTTCTCATTTAAAACAGCTTTTCTAGAGCATGATTAGTCTTTTAGTAAAGGTCATATTCTGTACAGAAAGTCTAAAAGGTTTTTCTGCATAATGTTTTTGAAAGAGATAATCAATAGTGGGTCAATGTTTAAGTCTTCCTCTGAGCTTTCCTGAAAAAGATCAGGATAGTCATGAATTTTTGCGCCTCCTAAGCAAAATGCACTTCTTTGATCCGTTTTTATTCTTAAAAATAAGAAAAGAGAGAGAGAGAAAGGGAGACAAATACATTATTAAGAAGTATCATCCCTCTTCACAATGGTATCTGTGTACCAACAAGGAGAAATACAATTGCCAAGGACTTTAAAGGAGAATTGAAAACAATAAAGATTACAGTGTTTTGTACTGTGTGTGGCATACACTGGCTGAAATAAAAGCATGCCACACAGCAGTTTTTCTGCTGTGCATGCCTCTAATCTCTGTCCTCGCAGTGCTGCCAGGTAGGAGGTCGCAGAGAGCAGCAGGTGCTTGACAGACCTTTCACTTTAATGACGTTATATCAACATGCCACAAAATGTCACAGCTATGTCTAATTAGCTGCATAAGCATTTTCTACTCTCATATATATATATATATATATGTATATAAATATCTTCCCAGCAATTTCACTCCGAGCTGGTTCCACCAGCCCCTATGAGTGACTGCAGATGTCTCTGAAGATCAAGGCTCTCCAAGGCAGTTGACAGGTCTCAGATACTGAGGTTGAAGGTATTCAGGTGAAAACTTGGGACAGAAGACATCTCAGAGAGCCAGCGTGAGCCCTGACTTCTGTCCAGCACAGGGAGGTGACCATCAGCCATTAGAGTGTGGCACAGATTGCAGGCTATTCTTAGCCTTGAAAGCACCCTGACTAGATACAAGGATATTTCTAGAGCTGTTGTGTCATGAATTTCTCTCCTAAAACTTTTTAAAAAAATAATAAAAATTAACAGAAGCCTAACTGGCAGGATTCCTATGTGCAGATCTGGAAGTACATTTACACCCTAAATTGTTTTTACTCAGCAACTGAAAATGCTTCCCTAGTTTCTGCATCTCATTTGTATGATACATGGCAGTTAATAGAACACTTAGGAGAGTTATTAAAAACACTCATTCCATACCATCTTTGCCATTTTTATATTATACCAAGGGGAGTGAAGCTCACTAATGCAATACTAAAGCCCTTCAGAGCTCTGACTACTGACTACTTTCTTACCTGGTTCATGTACCATGAGTTCATATAATGCGGTCTGAATGAAAAGAAGAGAAATATAATAAGGAAGGTCTCCTCTGGCTTAAACTTGTGCTTGGTCATTCAGTCAAGATCAGGTAGCAAGGAAGCTGACCAGAAGCACATAGCATGTCCTTCTATATTCATCTGTAGGAAGGCAACTATGGTTAAATATTACAGATTAATGATAAGGTATTTGTGCATTACCTACTGTGGTGGGTTGGCCTTGGCTGGCCACCAGATGCCCACCCAGCCGCTCTCTCACTCCCCCTCCTCAGCAAGACAGGGGAAGAAAATCAGATGAGAAGCTTGTGGGTCGAGAATAAGGACAGGGACAACAATTGCTGTCATGGGCAAAACAGTCTCAACTTGGGGAAGATGAAATTAATTTATTGCCAATTAATAACAGAGTAGGATGGTGAAAAATAAAAAACAAAACTAAAACCACCTTCTTCCCCCCCACCCGCCTTCTTCCCAGGCTCAACTTCACTCCTGACTCTTCTACATTCTCCTCTCCTCCAAGTAGTGCAGGGGAATGGGGGTTGCAGTCAGTTCATAATGCTTCGCCTCTGCCACTCCTTCTTCCTCATGCCCTTCCCCTGCTTCAGTGTGCTTCCACAGGAGACAGTCCTTCATGAGCTGCTCCAAGATGGGTCCTTCCCACCGGCTGCAGTCCTTCAAGAACTGCTCCAGTGCGTGTCCTTTCCAGGGGGTACAGTCTTTCAGGAACAGACTGCTCCAGTGTGGGTCCCCCATGGGCTGCAGTGCCTGCCAGAAAACCTGCTCCTGCATGGGCTCCTCTGTGCAGGCCACAGTTCCTGCCAGGAGCCTGCTCCAGCTTGGGCTTTCCATGGGCTGCAGCCTCCTTCAGGGCATGTCTGCCTGCTCCAGCATGGGGTCCTCCAGGGGCTGCATGGTGGATATCTCCAGCATGGTCCTCCACGGGCTGCAGGTGTGTATCTGCTCCATCATGGACCTCCCTGGGCTGCCGGGGGACAGCCTGCCTCACCATGGTCTTTCCCACAGGCTGCAGGGGAATCTCCTCTGCACTGGCACCTGGAGCATCTCCTCCCCCTCCTTCTTCACTGACCTTCGTGTCTGCAGGGCTGTTTCTCTTACATTTTTTTCACTCCTCACTCTTACAGCTGCTGCACAGTGGGTTTTCGCCCTTTCTTCAATACATTATCACAGAGGAGCCACCAGCATCTCTGAGGGGCTCAGGTTTGGGCAGCAGCGGGCCTATCTTGGAGCCAGCTGGAACTGGCTCTGTCCTACATGGGGGCAGCTCCTGGTCTCTTCCCACAGAAGCCAGCTCTGCAGCCCCCTTGCTGCCAAAACTCTGCCATGTAAACCCAATACATTTACCTTTTCATCACATCAAATAAAATTCCACATCTTTCTACATTTAGGATAATTATAGAGTCACTCGCCCTGCTGGACTAAAAAGAATCCCTAGTTATTCTCCTTCTCCTCTGCCTCTGATGCACAGACATTACAGGCCTTATTGCTACTCCTGGATAATTCACAGTCTGAAGGACTGTCTCCTTCATTTCCTACGTCCCCTGCCAGGGATATCAAAATCCCAGAAGAGAATAAAATGAAGAAATGCAGCCAATTGCAAAATGTGCTCATCAGTTGTTAAATTTTAAGTGCTAATATCTGACACAAGAAAATGGAGGAACGTGTAGTGTGATCTCAGGTATTTTGTACTGGCACATGAAGAATGCAGCTACACTGATTTTTAAGGAGAAGTCCCCAAGCAGCACTGTTGATCATTTAATGAAAAGTTCTGCTCAGAATTTAATTGCCTTTAAAAGAAAAATAGTTGAACACTATCCTGATTTTTAAAGAGAGGAAAAGAAAGTAGAGATTACACAGTCCCACAATAAGCATCAATCATGCTCATGCTGCAGCTACAGCATTCTGTACACCCAGTTTTTGAAAGGATACGGCAGAGGCAGGAAACAAGATGAATAGGAGCCTGATGTGGTTTCTGTATGAAAGGAACCAAAGAGAATGGGACAGTTTAGCACAGAGAGGAGATGAATAGGAACAGGCAAACTGCTGTACTTAGAGTAGTATGTTATAAAGAAGGAAATGAAATGCTCATAGTTATCATAGAGTACATTGAATTATTCTGAAAGTCTGGTAAAAGGAAATACCTTCTACATACCCTGCAATTAGTCTTGTTGTATCAAGATAATATCAATGTAAATCCCTAGTATGATCCAAAAGAAGATGCTTCAGAGAGTCCAGCTCCTGATCTGAATCAGAACTTTACAGCTAGAATGAACTTGAATGTATCTGTTTAAAAGTATTAAGATTTGTCAGAGAGAGAATATATGTTGCAGAAACAAGCGTACAAAAATAACATCTGTATTTCATGTTTATCTGCTTCTCTGCACTATATATGAAAGCCATAGTTCCCATTTAACATAACATCACTTATCAACGAAGTCTGAAAAGCAAATGCCATTTCAAAGGAAACCTTTGCCCTTGACTGTGGCAGTGGCTGCAGAGACAGCTGTAAGTGGTTAAGGACTTATTTGCCTAAGGAGGTCCTTAGCAGTAGAAGCTGTTCTTTAAATTTGTATCTTATTTCATCCAAAATAATGTAGAAGGGTCAGCAAGGCGTCAGTCCCAGTGTTTGTGCAAACTCTGATAAGTAGCAAGCAGCATCGTGCAGTGTAGTGTGGACAGCTGTACCCTTGTGCTCATTACATGCCATTGATCACACCATTAGGAACTCCCCAGAAGAACTCACATAAACAAAAATTTCCACTTTGTTAGAACAGAAGGCCAGTCCCCCTTTCTCAGGTGATCTTTCACCCCAGTGTTGGTATGCCAGCAGGACTGCACAAGAACAGCCTCCTACCAGAATAAATTGCAAAAGATGGTGTGCAATCAATAATGGTTTGGATTAGTGATAGCTACAGTGGCGCAAAAGCAAACCCGCACTAGAGACAAGCCCCAGCTGAGATCTATGAGGCGTTCAAAGTGGGCCAGGATGTTTTATTGGTAAGGCAGGTCAATCAACATGTAATTGATTTTAATTAGCACTCTGTTAAACTCTTCACATACAGCCAGCTGTTAGCTGCATCACCAGCAGGTGAGTTTCGTAAAAAATATTATGTACAAAATACTTTCCTGCAACATGAAAACTTGAAAGTAAGTGATTTCTATGCTGGTTCTTAGATGTATAAACTTTCACCAGTTGTTCATTAGTATGAAGAGCAAACATTCCAGCACCACTGGCAGCTGGATTTTTAAGGTATCTTTTGATCCTTGGGGGGCTAACGATCATTAAGTAATGACATATAAACCCAAACCACATTGTGCTGGATAATCTTTCTGCAACCAGACAGTTACATCCACATAACACAGTGATGTGACTATTGATTACATTACAGGCTAAGTCACGGCTATTTAATTAATTTCTGTTCAGGTCTACTGGGTAATTTGCTGAGGAGTGCTCTGCAGGAAGCACTGTGGCAGCTGCTATATGTTGACTTCAGGACTGGTAACTCTGATAGTGACCAGCAGCTGTTCCCCAGGAGGCTGGGAAGACGCTAGAAAATGTAGGATTGTAAGAGATATCTCACATCTTGGTGCAGCCTGCGTGAGATTTGCCCATGGGCCAAATCAAGTTGAAAGTCTGCTGTTAAGGTAGCTCTTGTTTCAGCACTCATATCTTCTGCCTTAAGTGGTTCCTTTTGCCCTCACATTCCCTGCTTGTCTCCTTTTCCCTAGTTTTGACCATCTCATATGCTTTCCTCACTTTCTGTTCCCACCACACTGTGGAAGTGCTATTCCATACAGCACTTTGTAATATACTTTCCCATATTACAGGTGAGGAGGTGATGCCCTAAAGTGAAGGTCCCTAAGCTTGTGCAAGTACCTCAGCCCTATTGAGTAGAGCAAGATTTATAAACTAAATCCATTAAAAAAATCCCGCACGGTATTGGAGCTGCAGCTATCAGTGCCAAACCCCCACATTTAGATCATCCAATCACCACCTCTCAGCTCCTGTGTCAAACCCTGTAGGATTTTTCTGTACAGACGTATCTACATCTTCAGTTTTAATTCCATTAAGACCCTTGAAGGGGTGCTCTCAAGCACTTTACTCTTGACAGAGCTGAGCAGGTTGGCACCAATTTCATGAATCAGCTTGACTGTTGCTCATGGAGCAGACATTTCTCCACACCTCTCCTCTTTGCATGATTTAACACAAAAAACACTCTGAGTGCCAGCCAGCAAGCTGGACACTACAAAAAGGCCACTCAAAGAACAGCGTGGGTGGTGAGGACACTGTTCCCTGTGCTGCTTTTCCAAGGTGTTAGCTGTCAGGGCCATACAGAAGAGTAATCCCTTCCTCTGCCAGAGAAAACTTGGAAGCAGCCTTAAGACAACCCAGTGATGGCAGGGAAGAGGGGCAGGAGCGCTCATTACCTCCTGGGGAAGCGGTCCCACTTAGTGTGGAGTAATTATGTACAAAACAGGTCTCAGAGACAGAGGAAATCCTAATCTTGAGCATCCCTCCAGGAGGGGTGGCCCCGAATGCAGGTCTTTCTTCCAGCAAACACCTCGCTAGTTGAGTTTATGGCAAAAGTGCATCCAGTGCAAAAGGGAACGTCTGCAGCAGGATGGAGAGGGAGCAGATGAGCACACCCCCATACACAGGGTACTGCACCGGGTGGTAAAAATCACTGTTCAGATCATCTCAGGCAGCCAAGGAAATGGTACAGAGATCAGCCCCAAGGACCAGAGCAGGACAGCATCTGTGCTGCACAAGAGGAAGCAGATTCTCACTGGTCTTCGGAGAGGCTCCAGTGCTCCATTACAGGGGACAGCTAAGGACATGGGCTTGTAAGTGGATGAAAAAATTCTTTGTAGCATGAAGTAGTGTGCCTACACCCTGGAGCAGGTTGGACACTGCCCTGATATCTCTTGAACAGACACCAGCTCTGCTGGGCCCCTGCAGACCCTTTTCCGCCCCTGGTGTGCCAAGACCCTGCGTTTGCTGCAGGGGAAGCGTGGGTCACCGAACCCAGGGCTGCAGATGTAGCTCAGATCTAAGGACCAGGGGTGCTAAGGAAAAGCATGCTGTTGGAGCATGAGCCCTTCTGTGCTCTCCCAGCAGGAGCCTGGCCACTTTCGACCTTCACTGGCAGACGTTTGGATGCTACAAAGAGCTACCATCACAGGTTCTGAAAATTCATATTTGGGTCAAGAGCTGTGTGCCTAACTCCCGAGGAGCTTTCCATGTCCTGTGCACACAGAAAGTCTGCAGTGGAGCTGGGAGTTTGTCCTGAGCCCCAAGGTGGAATGACTGAACCACTTTTCTTCCTTCTCAACTCACTGGAGACAAGAGAAAAATGAGTTTCAGACTTGGCACTTAGTGCTTAGGCAGCCCCTGAGTTGTCATAGATTTAATTCAGGTACACCAATAGTCCACAGACTAAATTGCATCAAATATCTAGGGCTACTAAGGAAAGGTAGCTGGCATTTTTTCATGTTTTTATACATGACAAAAATACAGAATTTCACTGAAAAGAAATCATTTTGGTAAAGCTTTTCTCATTTTTTAGGGGCAAAAAAATTTGTTCCGTTTCATTTGTCAAGTTCTCCTTCTTGTTTTTTAATGCAACCCACTAATGGATTATGCAGGCTTCACCCCAGACATGCAATAATTACTCTGTGGATGAAGGTTTTACAGTCAGGGCGTTTAATTGGGAACTTTTCACATACACTCATTTTCAAATACATAAATAAATAATCTCAGAAGCAGCTAAACTCAGTATTAGTAGCTGAATTAAACTTGGATATTTCTGAAGTTCACAGTCCCATTGCCTGAGGAAAGAGTAAGAGGGTGTGAGACATTATAAAGTGGCAGAGAAATACTGAATTGATTGGAAAAGCTGCCTTTCCCCTTTTGGTACTAGTGCTTGGTGTGACAGCACCCAGCAGAGCTTGGCTTTGGTACCAGAATGGCATTAAAATGTAACTGCTACAAAGGTGACCAGCCTGATACATGGACCTACATTGTGGGCTTTTTTCCCCTGGACATGAAAGAGAAGACAAACCCTTAACTGAACCAAGCTGAAATGAAGAGGCCACAGTCCAGGCCAGCTTGGAAGAAAGGATGAGGTTAAAAGCCATGTTGTGTGAGATCCATTTTGCCCCCTTTTCCATTCACTTATCACCACCTACACAATGACTAGTTAAATCCTCATGGGGATAACCACTGCATAAATTTTTTCTAGCAGCTGAAGTGAAATTTTATTGATTTGACAGCATCTCAGATAAATCACATACAGATCTAGAATGCAAGATTTCCCTGACAAAAACCACAGTTTGAAGGGAACTCAGACAACTCCATCAATAGCAACTGATACAGCTGAATATCCAGAGGGAATGTATAAAGCAGTAAAAAGCTTTTCTGGCGGGACAGAAGATTGCCTGTAAGAAACATGTGATAAATGTAGATTTCAAAATGCCTCTAAATTTCATTGTGCATGGAAGTCAGCTGAAACAGTGAATTGGACAGGTTTTGAAATTTTAAAATTTTATTTCAGCAACAATTATTTGCTTATTTATTCAAAAGGGAGAAGGGGAATGGCAAAGATTGCCCATAGAAATTTGGAAGGCAGTCAAAAAACAAGTCCTGGTGGTTTCAGTATGGATTTTTGTAAGCTTTGTGTGATACTGTGCCAGGCCCAGCCAAGAAGAGACCCATTTTAGGCACAATGGAATGGAGAAGATAGCACCTACCTGGAAAAGCTTACTCTGATCAGCTGCGTTTGAGACTCATTTTTCTTTGCCGTTTGGCTTAATGGTGTCTATAAATGTATAAATCAGCTCCGCTGTTACTATTATTATAGTTTTATCATAATTTACTATTTGATCGACAATTCTCACGTCACTACTGCTCCAAGAAATGATGCTGAGGTGGAGAAGCAGGCTGAATCTCTCACAGAGCATTTCCTCCCTGGAGCAGGAGCTGTGTGACTGGAAGCCAGAATCAGCTCCTCAGTCTGCTCCCGGGCAGACAGTTTCAACAGGCCTTGTGTATGGAAATAAATAACAGTTTTAGAAAGCTGGGAGTGGATTGTATCTCTTGGTTCATCAGCTCTAGCCCACGGGTCTCTCAGACACTACTGTCTGAAAAGCCCTTTCAGAAGCTCATCAAGTGCCATCTTCCAGCCTGGTGGGTTTTTTGACCTCACTGTTAAAGGGCTGATCCAAAATCTAGTTTTGCTGAAGTCCTTTTTTGTGTTTAACACCCCCCCTCCCCCCCTGCTTTCATTTTCTGAGCATAAGCAAGCCAAAATCTTCTAGTCTTTTCTATTGTGAAGAGTTCCCCCACTCCTCATGCCACCATAGCATCCCTTCACAGCATGTTTTCTAGGTTACCTTCATCCTTCTTGAACTGGGATGACCCAAGCTGTAGGCAACATTCCAGTTTAAAACTGTTTCACTATTTATAGGCACTTATAAATAGCAGTTTTCCCAACTAATTATTTGACGGGGAACATAAGATATGGTCCCAGCCCCCAAAGGCTACCAAGACACCTCTTGCACTAAAAAGCACACTCAAGAATATATGGCAAGACCTTTGGTGATTAAACAATTATAATGCCCTCACTTCTGAGCCTTTGAGTTTGGATTTTGGTTGGCTAATTGCTCATTGAAAAGGGGATATGTGGGTTCATTTTTGGAGCATTAATCTATTTGGCGACAGTTCTAAATTCATGGTTACATTCTCTTGATCTCTTTTTAATTTAATATGCGAACAAGAGACTCCATTCTAGTCTTCTGAAATGGTCACATTGGACTATCTATCAATATATGTGTTGGACAGTCTGTTTGTTCCACAGGTGTGCTGACTATGGAAAACTATTAATTATGTCCATATTTTTTCAGGATAATGTTAATTAGCCTTCATGGCAAATTAAGACTTTCCCTGCTTCAGTAATCCCACATTGACACCATCTCAAGTGTAGTAATAACTTAAAACTGATAAAAGAAACACCAGCTATCTAGTGGGTGGTCTCTAAGCAGGGAACCAGAAGAGAAACTATTCCTAGCTTGCTTGCTTGCCTACAATATGAATAATGATTCTTTTATCCCTCAGTTGGTTTTTTATGTGTATGTGTATTTTCTTCTTGCCTTGTCTCCTTGGAGTTTAAGGTGATTGGGGCATAGCAAACTGCATTAGCAAGTAATTTGGCACAACAGGTATGTAATATAGAGCAAAACTGTCAGAACTGGGGACCCAAGCGCTACACTTCATCTCTTGTTTTATGTAGTGCGTTTTGTTCTATGCATTTTGTTCTAGTCTGATTCAAAGCACCAAAATCCCATTAACAGCCCAAGCAGCTATGTTTCTGGCTCTGTTTCATTCAAAAGCAATCCAATTTGCTTTCTCCAAAACCATTTCTAGATGCAAACCAGACTGTGGTAAGTAGGGGTGGTCAGGACACTTTCTTGAAAACTGCACTCCTGCTCGGAGCTAAAACACTAGTGTATACCCATATGCTCTTTCATTGTATTGTATATTGTAAATGATCTCAGGCTGGAGCTTTCGAAAGCTAAAGCAACATAAATAACCTAGAAAGACAGAGCAAATAGCAATACATGAACAGAAGAGAGGTAGAATGAAGATATGCTCCATATAATGAAAAAACATTAGAGCAAAACTATGCACAAAGCCAACCTCATTAATCAACATATGTTGTGCTGGTTTTGGCTGGGATAGAGTTAATTTTCTTCATAGTAGCTAGTATGGGACTATGATTTGGATTTGTTCTGGAAACAGCGTTGATAATTCAGGGATGCTTTCATTACTGCTGAGCAGTGCTGACACAGAGCCAAGGCCTTTTCTGCTTCTCACCCCACCCCACCAGCGAGTAGGCTGGGGGGGCACAAGAAGTTGGGAGGGGACACAGCTGGAACAGCTGACCCCAACTGGCCAAAGGGATATTCCAGACCATATGACATCATGCTCAGCATATAAAGCTGGGGGAAGAAGAAGGAAGGGGGGAGACATTCAGAGGGATGGCATTTGTCTTCCCAAGTCACCGTTACGTGTGATGGAGCCCTGCTTTCCTGGAGATGGCTGAACACTCACCTGCCGATGGGAAGTGGTGAGTGAATTCCTTGTTTTGCTTTGCTTGCATATGCGGCTTTTGCTTTACCTATTAAACTCTCCTTATCGCAGCCCATGAGTTTTCTCACTTTTGCCCTTCCGATTCTCTCCCCCATCCCACTGTGAGGGAGGTGAGCAAGCAGCTGCGTGGTGCTTGGTTGCCGGCTGGGGTTAAACCACAACATATGTCCATTTGGGAATGTGTGCAATTGTGATAGAAAATGCTGGCATTCCTGAAAATATAGCTTTCTGAGTTCTTCACTTCATGATAATTAACTTTTTCTCCTTTGCTGGGACACAAACCCAAATATCAAAATACCAGCATCTGGCATAAGCCACAGTTTCCCCTTTTCAGTTGGTAACAAGTCCTCTTTTTCTAAAAATATGCAGACTGGACTTTTTTTTTTTTTTCTACCAAACATTTTGTTATTTTAGATTGTGGGTTTTCATGATTAAATAATTTTGGGTGCATTGGGCCAAAAATTGGCACTTGCACCTTGCAACTCCAAGAAAGAGCCAGTAATTCAGAAGACAATGGCAAAAACTAGATCAGAAACAAGATCTTCAGAGGTCTCCTCTCCAGCTCCAAAGCCATCTGACCACAGCTGTTCCTGACTACCAAAGTATGAGTTGATCACTGGGAATCAAAGATCACAGTGATGCAAGTCACATATCCTTCTTCCTTCTTCAAATACTGTAGAAACTTGTTGCTATTTTGGAGTGAAGTAGGAGAAAGTTGTGCTGCAAAATAGCTTATTCCACAGAATTCACTTAATTTATGTGAAATCTTTTGCTTTCCTTGGATTTGTTCACCTAAGTGGTAACTTGTGAATCTATCTTATTAGGCATTTGCTTTTTGCTATTAGGCATGGAACACTTTTTGACAGCCACTGTCGCACAGGGTAATGTTTGTATACAGTAAATGGAGGCTTAGCAATTGCATATCATCCTCCACCCCGGAGAACCAAAAAAAGATGATTCCTGATGCACACAGATGGCTTTTTATCTTCAGGGCAATACCAAGCAACTCTCTTTGCACCAGCCTCTGATGCTGTTACTGTTCATAATTACTATATGTTTTCATAACAGCATATTAAGTTTTTTCTTCTTTATGAGCATTTTCATTAGCCTTTGTTTAATTCCTAAAATGAACCCAAGTTCATTTTAGTTGGCTGCCACACTTTCTTAACTTTTCTTTACACTTGTAATTACCAATAAGTTGCTTTATTTTAAGCTAGGGCAAATGTCTACTGAATGGTACCACCTCCCTGCAAAGCTAGAGGGGCCAGAGATTTGCAGGTTGTAAGCTTGGTGTTTCACTTGCCAGGGTCAGGCACTCAGCAGCAGGTTAAATGTCCTGTATAATCAAGGCTGGGCGATGGGTGTCCAAAGATTGCATCTGCACAAAAGGTTGTTTGTTCTCAGAACATTTACCTGTTGGTGTCTAGACTACTTTGTTTATAAAAAGAAGATTAAAGAGTGAAAATAATCTCTCCCTTCTGAGGCATCTAGATGGAGGATGAATTTAGCTCATTTTCTTTGCACCATCAAGACGTATCCGGTGGTGTATCACACATACCATGCACACATCTTGTGAAAGCCTCAAGAGTAATGCAAACCCAGGAGCTTACATATGAAAGCAGCAGGAACATTCAGAAAGACAATGTTTCAGCCTATCAGTCTTGATAAAGGCCCAGATGGGTAAAAATGTCAGCTTTATGTGTGTTCCAGCCACTCTCAATCAATCTGCTTTCCTATGTAGGTTACTGAGTGTGTCTTCCCCAAAGCCTTGAAGGCTTTAAATCTTGTGCCCAGAGTGATGCCATTATTTTCATGATAAAATTGATCCAGGCAGACATCAACTTTCATTTTCGTGGTACCAGACTGGTGGGATTGTACTTTTCAGCTCAATGGTTCTAGAAATTCACATTGCAGTGGTGATGTATTAAATTGATTCTCCTTTGCTTTATATATCACTAATGCTGCACAGAAGTGGGTTGGGTTTTTTTTCCTTTCTTCCCACATTTGGTATGATGTAACTGAATTGCTCAAAACCAGGGGAATTTAATAATCTTTCCACAAGGTCTTACGGTGAGGGCAATTAGTGTATTATAATTCAACCATTGTATTATTAAATGCACTGAAAAGGATTCAATGATAAAGGAAGAAAAATAACATTTTAAGGCCTGATGTGTAGCATGCCTTCCCTGTTTTCTTGTCTTTTCCCACATCTGGTTCTGTCCCTTTTTTTTCTCTTGGAAGTTTTACCTCCACTCCTATAGCCACTACTGCCATCATATACTGTATTTATAACTCACCTATAAATGCTTTTTTGTCTCCTTCCCATCTTTTCCCACTTCTCTCCAAACACTCGTCATCAACTCCCACCTCTTGTTCATCCCAAGCAGACTTAGTTGGCAGGTTGTCCTGTCCTTAGACTCTTCACCACTGGTACCTTGCCAAATCCTCATACAGTAGCACAACTCTGGGCATCACAAAAGTGAACTACAGGACAAAATCACTAAATGTCTTTACTGCACAAGAGAAAATAGAAGGAAATCTGCAAGCAGATAACAACCTCTGTTCAAGGGAGCAGACACAAGGTTCAAGTACAGCATTGTCCAGTTAGGTGATGGTTTTTGTAGTGCAAGGGGTCCTTGGCAGTCAAGCAGCATGCTGGGGTGGGAAAGGCAGAAAGCTGCTGTCAGCACCATCACATGTCTCAAAAACCCTGGGGATTTTCAGGCCACCAGCCCATTTTGGTTTATATCCATCTTCTTGTTAGACATTGAAATAACCTTTCCTGTGACATACTCTGAACTTGAGGAATTTACCCACAGATTTAAACCTTCACTGATCCATAGGGAGTTGGTCAATGTGTGGTGTCTTTCTGTCACTGGCAATTCCATTCTATTTTACAGAGATTCCTTCTCAGAAAATAACTGCAAAATTAAATAGATTTTAAGGTTTTTAAACTTTTCTTGATGATTTTGTAGGCATAAACACATGAATCCATATTTATATGCTAGTGTCATAGCATCTCTATGCATCCATGATACCTAAAATTAAAGTTTGTTGCAGAGAGAATAGCATTGTCCTGAAATCCTTGAGGCATTGAAAACATTTCTAGGGGATGCCTTTTGGTTTCTGTAGAACCCTGCTGCTTCCATCTCTATCAAAGTCTGTGACACTTCTCCTGAGGATTTGCTTCTGCAGAAACACAGGTGTTAATTCTCAGCAACTCTGCATGTCCAACCTGCTGTGAAAATTACAGAAACTCAGAGCTGTTCTAATTTATTCTGTGCTTCCCACTGCCTCTGAGGGAGCAGCTCTCCAGCATTGTCCTGTTTCTTCTCCCTGTTTCTTTCCCTCTCTTGGACTTAGAAGGGAGGTAGAAGTCATAATGCTGCATATGCTGCATATCTACCAAAAGCAGGGAGTCCCTGAGTGCAACAGCTACATCCTACTGTGAAGATCCACTGCCACCAAAGCCCCTTAACCTAAGCAAGTTAATACAAAGGTTCCCTAAAGTAACAGAGTCTTAAATTCATTTTCTTAATGGAAATAATTGTTCAAGCAACTTCTCAATAGAAACAATTGTTCAAGCGGCTCATGAAAGTGGGAGTAAATGTTGATATTCAATTCTAAAAGGGTAAGATGGAAAATTCCTTTTCTTACTGAGCGATGTTTTAGCTATTCATGCAGACCTTTTATGCTTACCTGAAACAGGGCAGAAGATTAGACTTTTAAGTACATTTCCCATTTCACTAGCCTTGTACTGGAGTTTCATAGCTAAACTTCTCCAGTGTAAGTCCATAATTTAAATAACACTGGAACATCAAAACAAATCAAGCTTCCATTTCCAGGGCCACAGGATGCCTTAAAGTCTAGGTCCAAACCCAAACTGCCCCAAAGTTCTGAGAAGCTCAAATGTGGCTGCATTAATGATTAAAAGTGGACTTTTTCTCATGTAACTCCCTAAGGTGGGTGCCTACTTAGGTCCTATCTAACACATAGAATTGTTTGACTGGGAAGCCATCTCATCAGGGGTGCGAAGACCTTTAGCTATCATACTTGAAGCAAGTCCATTGATACTTGCAGCTTTTCAGGCCATTCTGGATTAATATTGTTCAAAATAAGGGCTCTTAGCTAATTTATTGGTAGGAATATTCTGATTAGTCCAGTATCAGTCCTGACTCTATGCCAATGGCTTCAACACCCACACCCTTCCCATCCTCTAGCCTCTCTACCTTCACTTCATTTCTAAACTATCGATCTTCCTTCTCCTAGTCCTTTCTTTCATCGTGTTTCCCTTCAAAATTCTCTCTCCTTTCCTTTTTCTTGTCTTTCTTAACCTATTAAGAAAGAAATTGAACTAACATGACATTTACTACTGCTGTGACATATATCTTCATGGTGGACCACATCCCTTCCCAATACTGTATCTGGATTGTTTTGACAGATTTATGGCACAGACTATATTCCACTGTCTGTGCAGCATAGCACAACAAGGCCTGATTTTTCAGTTGGCCCTTATGAATTATGGGTACTTATTACTCATTATTAGCAATATTAAAATTACTAGAGCATCCATTCTCACTAAGATCTTGATCCAAAGATCACTGAAGCTAGAGGAAGGACTTCTGTTGATGTGAATGGTCCTTACATTAGACCTGGGCACTGTGGTTGATATAGCCCAAAATGAGAACTCAACAGCTGGGAAGCCAATGCACACTAAATCAAATCTTTTGAGGATGAGTCATCACTATACTCAGCTCTGCTCAGTGACATTTAATAATAGTGTTACAGATTTCCCAAAGTAGCCTTTTATATCTGCATAAAAATGTAAAGAAGCAAATACTGAATCAGCTTGTTGTATAATGAAGAGGGTAGAATTGTGCAGCTTTTACCACTGTGATTCTTTTATCTCCTTTCAACTTAACATTCAGAGTTGGTGCTTTTGAAATAGAAAGCAGTTTTCTTAAGGGATAACAACACTGCAGGGCTTGGAATTACACAACTGAATAAGAATATTGAGAAGGCTGCATACATCTCCCAGTCAAACACTTCCAAGTAACCATCATCGGTAACTGAACATAGTCCCCCAGCCCACCCTGATGTGAATATGGTTTTCAGAAAGTACTGGCTCATGCAGCACTGTTGCAATAAAAATATTTATTTATAGACTTTTAAGAGTTTCTCTGCCACAGTTCTGACTTCATTCTTATGCTCCACTAGGGCATTATTTGCTTATGGAGGAAGTACAGAAATACGAGGGAAACAACCCATTTAAAAAAAAAAAAGTCTATTTGATTTCATCACTTGGTATGCATTACTTTGTGGCTTTCCAAAGGATGATGTAAAACATCAAACCACAGTTGTCCAATATATTCTTCAAGTTCTGGGATATCAGATGGGCTGGTAGGTGCTAACTTCTCCCAAGACCATGACCTGCTGCTGGAAGAGAAGTGGTGCTGAGTTCCCTGAGGTCACCTCCAGTGGCAGCTGGAGTTCATTTGGCATTTTGTGTGTTTTGTGTTGGCCATTGTGCACATGAGGTCTCTCTGCCTGATCAAGCACTGCGAAAAAAGACCTGGGAAGGGCTGTCAGGTCTTTTGTATAGGAGAGAGCCCAAAAGTAAGATTTCAAAAAAAAAATTACAATACAGGAAAAAAACATGAGGTGGATGGGCACAGTGTGGGGAGAGATTTTTTGTAGTGATGGGGTCACAAGGACTCCACACTTAGAATAGCAGTTAGACAAAAATCCACAGTGAGGCACAGTCTAACTAGTTAACGTGAGATTAACTAGATCACTACATAGTGGTCACTAGACCACTGTAAATGTATCAGTGACTGTTAAGAAATACTAGGAGTCTAAAAACTAGGAAGGATGAGGTGAAATGTCTGGTTTAAAATGAAAGTATCCCTATATTCCTACCTACAATTTAGAGGCGTAAAGATGATCAGTGAGACATTGTAATGCTACGATTCAAAGGAGACTCAGTCAACAAGTTGATTTGTTCTTTAAAGTATTGGGGAATATAAGATTAAATAATCATCTTAGAAATAACTTGGGACATGGCTTGGAATTCCATGCACATTTGGAGTGCAGAGTTATAATCTTCCACAACCTGCTGAGGAAGGAAGATTAACAAATCTGTGAAGGCATACAATGATCAGATGCTCCCACATAAACATGCTACATCTCTGAGCCAGTAGTAACACAAGGGCTAATTTCCAGATATTGGAAATAACTTCCCCTCAGAGCAGCTAGCCTGAGCATTTGCAAGAAGAGGAGTAAATTGTAGTTTTACTTGGTTTTAAGTAGGACTTCAAAAAAGGTTCAAGATGCAACCATGACCCTATAATAGTGACCATAACACATTCAAATTCAGTGTCTTTTCCTTTCAGAGGAAAAAATTTTATAAAATCACACTAAGTAACATTTGATTTTTTAAAGTAGAGCTACATAAAAATGAGGAAATAATTTAAAGCAAAATAAAGGGAGCTGCTAAAATAGGTAAAATGCTTTTTGCTGTTGTGGAGGCTGTCTAAACACTCCACATCAGAAGCTCAGGTTAAAGATATACTACTCAAAAAGATCCAAACATGCCAGTATTGATAAATGTTAGAATAAAAGAGACTATTATGAGTAAAAAGGCATTTGTGGAAAAAAAAGAAATTCATGCATAGGTGAGGAAATAGACAAGAATGTGAACTTTTAAATATAAAATGCATGTAAATATGCCTGCTAAAATATAAAATACACTAATGCAAGACAAGAAAGACTGAGGAGCATCTACCTCTATAGCAAGCAGAAAGCCTACAAGAAAGTTCATGGGATCAAAAATCATCAAAGACAAGCACATCACAAAAAGCTAGCTGACTTATTTGTATTAGCGTGCACATCAGAAGCCACGAAGCTTTCACACCAAAGTAACCCTACACGGGGTGAATGAGCTTGAAAGATGTATTGCAAAAAGGTGTCGGTGAAGATGTTTCAGAGAAAATTAGTAGTTCAAATCGTAACAAATCAGGAGGTAGGATTATTTTTTTTTTACCCAAAAGCTCCAAAAGAACTCAAATATGAAGTTGATCACAACTGATTTTGAACAATATTTTATCCAACAGTCCTGTTTCATAACACAGGACTGAAAAATGGCAGCTATGACACTAGTCTTTAGGAAAGCCTTGCAGGGGTGATTCTGGGAACTACACATCAGTAAACCTGACTTCTGCACCAGGAAAATGCTTAAAGCTATAATAAAGAGTTGACAGACACAGGAATAAATAAATTTGGGGAAAAGTCAACACCTACTAGTCCTTTTGAATCTATTTTGAAGAAGCCAGTGAGTGTGCCTGTAAACAGCATTCAGTTCACTTAGTAGGGTTTATTGGTGGCTACAAAGCATGATGAAACTTCCAGCTCACAAATCCACTAGGCTTTCAGTTGATGGAAGATGGATGTCTTTTCTGGTTTTATAGGGCAGCACATGATGATTTCCCAAGGCTCTCAGTTATATCTCTGTCTCCACCAAAGAAAATGGGAGTCCTGTTAGGAGTGGGAAGAGGCTGGGATCTTTTAAGTTTTGCCTATGCATTTGCAGTGGCACATCTTTCCTCTCCTCGTAGTGCTTCCGTATGCACTTTATTTATTATCTTTCTTGTCTTCATTTTAATGAGTTATTTTTATTTGAATTCTATTTTTCAGTGGCTTATCACCCCAAGTGCCTCTGCAGGAGAGTGGGGCATACTGTGCCCTTTATAAATTAAGTATTAATTACATGATTAATTATTATTATGTTCAGTTCCCTGGAAGGTTTTATACAAAGACAGTTAAAATGCATGTATTCTCTAAGGTACATCTGTAGAGTGATTATGGACTTCATGCTTATACAAAGCTATTGATTTCTCTCATATGCTCCAGTTTATAACACCATGTTCTGTTCCAAATAGACACTATTTTAATATGTTCCTCCTCTTTATGATCAAGTTTTGTATAAAATTTTATGGAAAAGGAGAAAAGAAAGCTGCATAATTTCTCACACATAGACAGACATTTGTTTCCTGAAAAAAAACCTGTTCCCTTGGGAAGCAGGGAAATTGTACTTAACCTTTGTTTTCATTAGTTACTCTATATTGCCATTTTGTTTCCATACAATGCAATGATGACATTAATGAACGTTGCAGGCAACGAAAGGATTTCCACTCATAGGTGAATTCATAAGAAAGCTTGCAGGTATTTTTAAGCAAGGTCTGCTTTGGCTGTGTTTGCCACCTCAACAGCAGCCTTGGGCCATTGGGAGTTTACACTCCGTAATTTATTTCAGAGGTACTTGTGAACCCTTTTGGATTTTTGTGCCTCTCCGTTTTCCTTCAGAAGCTGAAGAGCAGCGCCTGCATGTTGGAGGGTAAGTACAGCCCCCCCTGGGCTTGGGGACACCCCATGCTTGCCCCACCACTGGGGGTTCACAGCATTCAAGGGGAGGAACCTCCCTCCAAACATTTTCTCCCATTCAGTAAAGCTAGGAAGGCAGAGGCTCATGAAAACCCCCAAAAGACAGAGATAAAGGGAGGGCCACGGAAATTCAGGGTGTCAGAGGGGTGCAGACAGCATGGGCTGGAGACCCTTCTCCATGGGGCTTCTCCAAGAGCAGCTCTCGAGCATGACAACCCCCACTCCTAGGGACCACAGACACAGAAAATGGGGCTCCCTGCACCAGGGAGGGTTTGGTCATATCCTTCTGTCTGACGGAAGCACTGTTCTGTTCCTCCTCCTCCTCCTGATCCTCATATGATGGTGGTGAGGAGGGGAAGATCTTCATTAAAAGGACCAGTTTGAGACAGCAATTCACATTCTCAGCAGTACCCAAAGTTTATCTAACCCTATCAAACCTCATTGCTACTGTCATAACATACATTCATCACCAATAATCAAAACAATATGAAACTACACAACATCCCCTCCCTGGGGAGTGTGATGTTCTGATTTGTAGATTAGAAATATTTTTTTAAAAGCCAAAGACTGTCATCAATTCCTCTAAAAATGATCTTGCTTGACAACATGCAAGTAGAGAATTGTCTCCTCCTCATGCAAGAGTATGGATGCCATTCGCCTCACTGACAATTAGCCCTCCACCCCAGAAGGAGAAATCCATCTGTTTATATGTCTGTTCTTTAAACCATTTGACAGTGGTAAGCTTAGCTAAACCACGTCAGCCCTTTTTGTCAACTGGAGCCTGTGTGCGATTCTTGCAGGCATTTTAAAGCCATATTAAAACCTTCTGCTGCCTCTCCTGTAGTCCATGGCTATGGGCAGGTGACAACAAAGTGATGGACAAGCACATTGCAGTAAACACTTGCACTGTCATTTTCTTTTTCACACTGGTTCTTTTTTTTTTTTTAAAGATATTGTACAACCTTTGTTTGTGCAGTAACCACCTTTGAATCAGTCATTTTATCGCAAGTCATGTAAGTAATTGTCTTCAGTTATTTACATATGTTTACATGAAAAATAATAAATTATCATATTAATATCTATGTGTGGTGAGGGCAGTACTGTCTGTCCAAGTCTTCCTACTGGCCCAGGGGTCAGTACCTACCTCTGATCACGTTCAGACTATAGATTTTGTACAGAATCTAGATATTGATACCAGAGCCGTGTATTTACGCCTTAAGACTATTTCTCTTTTGAATATCAAGCTAGAGGCAGTGGTTGTCTATGCCTATGCCTGCACTCCCACTGAGAAAAGTTAGAAGCAAGGGAGACAAGGCTGTCCTTTCATCCTAACAGCAGGGCTAACTACTGCTAGGCATCAGCCAGTGCTGAAATGTGGTACAGCGGATAAGAGCGAGCAACCCTCTGTAAAACAATGAACTAACACAATCTAGCTGTCTCCACTGAGTTTGAAGTCCCGTTAGAGAGATGGAAAAACACTGCTAGAAAGCAACCAAGTCATATTTTAGGTACTCAGCGGACCAAGTAAGTAACCATTGCCAGGAGGAAACATCTTCAGCTGACCTACTTGTGCAACAGGAGCTGGAGTCCTGGTCTGGACTCGTGCAAGGAGCCAGAGCGAAAGCAAAACTTCTTCTTTGCAAGCGGCTTTAACACGTGAATGTGAGTGCTGCTGGAGGGGGATGCCTTCAGTCCGCAGGTCACTCCATCCAGCAGAGGCAGTGCAGGGAAGCAGGGGTTGCAGGAGAGATGAGTACCAGGCTCGGGGAGCCAAGACAGCTGCCCTCACTTGCCTCCAGTGCCTGGATTTGTGGCACTCTCCTATTACACATCCTGCAGTAGCACATGAAGCACTATCCCAAAACACGCAGCGTGAGCTGAACACAGTCGCTGGAGGCAGAAAGTGGCAGGAGAGGAAAGGTGTTGCAGGCATCGCAACGAGGGAGCAGGGCCCATGGAGGACTGCAGTGATAAGTGACAGCAGCAATACCTCCACTGCCCTTCTCTGGGGCCAAAGAGATCATCCTCAGCTCCCAAAGCTCAGCCCTGAAGGCCCTGAGCCAGCCCAGACCCCCTGCCCAGCCCTGCCCCTCATGCCAGGGGACTGCCGGTGAGCCACCCCGCTGCAGCGCCGCTTGGCAGCTCGGCCACGTACCGGCTCATGCCACCGCCTCGGCCACACATCCACGAACAGCCGCGGCCAATGGTAAGTAGCAGTTGTAAAGCAGGAACGTTCACGGGCTCAAACTTTAAGCTCTGTCCCTAAAATGAATTGGAAGCATCTGGCTGTTTTGCTGTTGGTGGGTAATGATGCAGCCCCGTCGCAAGCCCAGATGTGATTCTACATTCCTGCAGCTGTTCTGGTGGGAGTTTCAACACCCGAAACATCTGCTACTGGGAATCAGAGGCACGATACTTACATGATCTTTTAGGGCTGTTATTTTTGTATGTTTGCGATTTTGGTTTTTTCCTTTCCTTTGGAAAATACATTTTATTTATCTAATGTCATTTTCCGTTTGTCCAGCAGTGACCACGCTCCCAGAGAGAGGGGATCCCCACGTACAGTTGTGCTATGCATCTGCAGCACCAGGCGTGAAAAGCAGCAGATTCAGGGTGTCGCAAATGAGGTTTATGGGGGTTGACGCTGCAGAACATTATGGTCTGTCATGTAAATATATATGTAGGGAGCTGCTAAAATGAAGTCATTACTGTCTACTGCATAAATATGTATTTAGACCATCTTAATAATACAGAAATGCCCATCTATCAGGTAATTACATATTCAGACTGTGGGAGAAAAGGCTGTTTTGACATCCAGTAGTTACTTACATCCATTAAAAAAAAAAATCATCAAGGCAAAAAGAGATTAGAAGACCATACCATGACTTTACAAGGAAAATAAAGGGAAGATGAAAGTGTGCAGGAAAAAATGAACTCTGGGCTGTGGGGAGGTGGTAAAGCCTTATAATGCCCAGACTGACCTACTGAATTTTGTAGGGAGGAAAAATGCAATCCGACTGGGACCTCTAAATACCAGGATTAATCCTGAAGTGAAAGTTCATGATTATATTACTCAAACCCATTAGAAACAGATTTTCTAATGGAAATGCTGACTTTGCACTGTAACACAAGCAGTTGATATTATAATTTCTTATTTCCTGTTACCATGGACAGTTAATACACTGAAAAGAAACAGAGGACCTGGAAAATTTATACAGGAGACGCTGTCGTGCCATTTGTTACCACGCTGTTAATTACACTTTGGTTCTTACTGCACAACTCGGCACAGGCTCTCCAGCCCCCTGCATCTGGAAGCCATCCCCTGCCTTCCTCCTTCGGGCAGTTAATCCTACACCTTTTAGGCACTGCAGAGGACGTGCTACCCCACCAAGTCTTCTGCATGTTGATCAACTCCCAAACACCCACAAAAGTGATAATCATCGTGCCTCTGGTCCCCATGTTACTATATAGAAGCGAGGCACCGGCAGGCCATGGTTATGGTCACAAGGCTGGTGGGAGGGTCAATCCACATGGGACCCGTAGGCAGCACCACAGGAGAGAGGAGGAAAAGAGCAGAGCAGGTGGTAAGAGAAGTTGGGGACACCAAGGACAAGGTGATAGGGGCATCAAGAGAACGGGGGGAAAAGGCAAGGAATGAGAAGATGGGAAAGGTAGGTCAGAAAAGGCAGGCAGGTAGCCTGGAGAAAGTGCTGCCCTCAGAAACACTGCCTTATTCATGCACTGCGTGGTGGGGCTGCCTGGAGAAGATCCACTTCTGGACAGGGTAAGGACTCCTGGGACGAACTGGGAAGCCCTGAATTATCCGCCCCAGCATAGGGAAGCAATGAGGTAATGGAGCCGAAGGGGGAGGCAAGGGAGCAGAGGGGAAGGCACATCAAAGAGATCAAGCAGAAATATTATCTTCTTTTGCAGTAGGAGAGGAAGCCCAAATTTAACTTTTCCATGTTTTCTTTGGGTTGTTTTCAGGCAAGGCACCCTGGGTTGAGTGCTATGTCTCAGGCAAAGAAACTCCAGCAAAGCGAGCCCAGCATCTCGCTTTGGCATCTCAGTCAGCAGTAATTTATATTGCTGTTCCTCCTTAATAAAATCCATCGTGCACTCCAAAAGAGTAACTAGGACACTTAGTTTTTATTCCACATGCATCTCATTTGTCTTCAGCAGGTTCTTCCATAATCTCATCATTATTGCAATCACCCTCTGAGGACAGCTGACTTGCATTAATCAGCTAGGCCTCTCATCCCTCACTAGATTCTTTACAGTTTTACTGTGCCCTTGGGCATCCTAACTTTACTTGAAAAATTAATAAACCTCCCCTCTCTTATCTTACCTTATTAATGTCTGTCTTTGTAACCCATTATCCCTGCATCTCTTCAGTGACCATTTGAGGATGTGGTTACCACCAAAGGATTGTCCCCTGGTGAGGCAGCACACGAGAGTGCCCTACATAATTGAAAAAAAAAAAAAAAAAAAAAGAGGGGGGGGGATGATGAGAGAAAGAAGGAAAAAGACCATAAAAACTTTCAAGTCCAACATCATTGTTTACAAGACAGAATAAAAATATGGGAGTTGCTAAGAACCCAATATAGATTATTAAGACTCATCAAACAGTTCCTTCTTGCCTTATTCCTCTTTTCATGTAAGCAGCCCCTTGCCTTGCAGCCCCGCCATGCATACCCCAGCTTGCACCCATCCCTTCCTGCTCCCCTTCCCTCTCAAGCACCCTATTAAACCTGACTCGTTCATTTTAGATGTTTTGAAATCCTGGTACATTAATCACTTGTGTTTGCACACACTTCATGTGGGTTGTTGGTCATGGTCTGTAGTTATACTGGCTGTCTCCCTTGCTTACTTAAAAGTACAATCCAATTGAAAATAAAGATTTTGCAGGTTTGCTCATTTCACACAGCGATAGCAGCTGGTAAGTGTCTTTTGCAATTCATCAGAGGCCTCCCAGACCACCTGCTCTTGGCATCCTGCAAACAGCTGGCTCTGTGTAAGTACCATAAGCTATTATCTTACTCAATAAATAATGAAATAAAGAAGGAAAGCAGGACAAAACCACGTCTTTGTAAATAACATACATTCATGACTAGTCTTCTCTCCTGTTTCAGAGAAGAAAATCAGGTGAAGATCCTTTGCTGGATTTAGCAGTATCTTATGACAGAAGATGGAGATAAATCAACACGAACACACAGGGCTCTGTATTTTCTTTCTTTCTTTTTGAAACCTGCTCTATTTCTGAAAAGGCCACAGGGAGCTTTTATGAAACTTCTGCTAATGTCACCAGATGTCCCACTATTGAGAAGTGACTCTCGGTCTTTGAACGATGCCCCACTTAGATTTTTTGAAATGAACTTTTGTCCTCTCTTTCTGGTCCCAAGAGTAGATATGAGGTCACTTTCCCCTCCCCAGCATGCCACTGCCCATGAGGCTGCTGCCAGGTCTCCTCCGGGCAGGAGATGGGCTGGAGCTGAGGTTAGAAGGGCCACAGGCCACCAGAGCTGGAGCTGAAACACACCCCTGTGGCTGGGAAGAAACTTCAGAGATTAGAAGGAGGAAGAAGATGGTGGAATGAAATGGTGCCAGAATATTCCCCCTGAAGATGAATAAAGGTTTTAATAGTAAAGTGCTGCATTTTGGGCACAAAGCATGTATGTCATAAGGATTTTTATTTTTTAATCTATGAATTCTTCAAGGTGCATCTAACAGATTCGTTGCACTGCAAACAAAGGCAATAAATAAATGCAATCTGTTGCATGAATGATTTATATCAGCAAATTTAAATTTAGGGTCTGATTTATCTTATTTTTTTTTAAATGGCCTCCTGTTTTATGTTTGCCATAAACTGAGGATGTGAGAGATGGCAGTTGGAGATCTGACTGCCTGAGCGGCGGAGAAAACAGGGAAGTTCAGTGCCTGCCATGGTTTGCAGACACAGAGCACTCTTTCTCCCACAGAGGAAAGCCTTGCTCGGCACGGTCTCTCATTCCCTTTAATAGCAGTCCTCTTGTAGTAGGGTATTAATCACTGCAAGAGAGGATGCCTGACCCCAGGTCTTGTTATTGCAAATGAGGACTGGGAGAGGAGTGTTTAAAAGCGGGATTTTAACATCCTGTAAAAAAAAATACCGGTGGTGGTTTTCAGAATGATGGTTTTCAGATATTTTCTCCCTTTTGCCTTGCAACCACCATACGGGATTTGCTACTGAAGCTGCAGACCGAGGTATCATTCCCTCTCCTTAAATCAGATGGAGAGGCTGACTCCAAAAGGGAGGTGGAAGGGAGGGAGCCCTCGTTTGATCCCATCTGTGCCTGGCAGCACAGCTGAGCTGGCACCGGGATGTTTCGGTTTGCTCGTGTCATAGATCAGTGGTGAGTTAATACCTTTCTGACACGGCATGCAGCCAGGAGGGGGGTGAGGCAGGTACTCTGCCTCAGAGGCATGTCTCTGATGGGCCCCTTAAAATCCTGTGATTGACAGGGCCATGCCATGCACTTCTAATGAAGCATTGAAATGCCCAGGTAAGTAGAGCAAATGTGCATGACATCCCTGCAAGTTGTTCTGTTTCATTTCAACCTTCCTGCCCTTCCCAGTCCCTCTCTCCTCTCGTTTCCAAGAGCAGTCAATTCCAGAGGCCAATTCACGCGTAAACATGAGATGCAAACAAACCTGCCTAGCACTTACCTCTCCTTTTGGTAGATGCTGCCACAAAGAAAAGTCTTAAGAAAACCTTGGTGCAAACAACACTGGTGGCTGGTTTCTGATAATGCTTTTCAGAAATGGCTTCCAAGCTTGCAACATGGCAGACCATCTCTTTGGGCCATTGCTATTCCAGCAGCGGGGTGGCCCGTTCAGAGAGCATCGCTTGCCAGAGGCCTTACAGAGGGAACAGCTCATCCCCAGCCTCTGCGGGCAGTGTTTTTCTGATTAAATGGGAGCGAAGGAGCAATGGGCTTTGACAAGCATCGAGCAGTATGGCTGCTTCAATAAAGCCCACAAGGTCTCAGGAGAAAAATAGCAGAATGGGTAGCAGCATCTCTGTGGGTGTCAATGGGATCTGCAGAGGGGGAGAGAAAGATCTAAATCAGTCTCAGATACTGAATGTTTTGTGATTCCCCTCCTGTGGCAGTTATATACTTTTGCCACTAAGGAGAAGTATACTGTCCTACTGAACATTATGGCAGTATTAGCAGAGGGTTTTTGTGCTTGCACTAAACTGGAGCCTGAAGCAAAACCCCAGACCTAAATGTTCCTCCATTCTGCGTATCAGATTTTCTTTATGCCCTATATCTTGCAGCTTTTTCTCTTTTTGCCACTAAGCATTTTCTGAAACTTGTGGCTAGAAGCTATAGTTTTTATGATATTTTTAGTACACTGCCTGGTTGTTTAAAGTGCACCTTATAAAACTTCAGTCCTCAGCCAGGTCCCTATAAACTGGTTCTGTTTCACATCAACAGGCTTCAAACCTTCCTTGCCATTCCCCACCCTCCCCTTTTAATAACGAGGCAATCTATAGCAACAATTTCTCTTGCATGTGGGCAGCCTACTCAGAATTCAGGACAGGAGGCTTTTACTTTACTTTATTATTTCACCAAGACTAAAATCCTCCAGATACTATTTTCATTTTTAAGAGCAGCCTGGGTAAACACTGAAGATGGAATTAAGAATTTTGCTCTTGACAGAAAGAAGCTTGAATAAAAGGAACATGGGACATAGCATAACCTAGCCAGGAACCCGAAAAAATTAGCTGGCAAAAAAAAAAAAGAAAAAAAAGCTAGTGATTCATTATGAGCACAGGCTCTTTCTATCATAATTCAGGCTCCAAATGTCCTGAAACACATGGGCAGTTCAGATCTCATTTCAGGTCTGGCCAAATCTGTGGTCAAACTGGTCTTTCGATATTAATTTTGAAAAGTTTGGCTTTGCAGCCAGCAGCTTGTGTTTTTCTATAAAAAGCAATGATGGGCAAAGCTCAAAGGGTATGAGCTTTGGTTTACATCTACCCTAAACGGCAAGGATATTTCTTTGAGAGTTAAGTGAACTACTGCAAAATCTGCAAAACTGGGTTAGAAACACCACATTTCTTCCAGTGATATTGACTGCTTCTTCTTCATCAGGAGAGAACTGTACAAGTATCCTCTCCTGTATGATACTGATGTCTCTAATTAATACATTACAATACTTCTATTGGAGACTGCCTAGAACACCCAGCCAAGGCCAGAGCACCACTGCAGCAGGCATATGGTATATATATGTAATAAGAAACTTAATGCTCTGAAAAAATAGCTGTCACTGGATCCATTCATTCACTTCTGCACCCACCTCAGTGGGGCTTCTTTTCTGCTTGGATGGGGGGCACATGCTTGCAAAACTGGAACCTCATTAGACTAAGGATGCCAGAAAGGAAGTATTTTTACTTTCTCTATCATAGTTATTGTTATTATTTTGTTTCAGTGTTATTTTCACTGAGGGAATGGAATATCAAACTCCCACTTGTGGAAGTTCTTCCCAGTCTCTTCTGAATATCGTATTCCACTTCAGCACTTGCTTCCCTTTCTCCAAGCATCATCATGCACAAGGCAACATGTTTTTCAGGCTGCCTGCAACTGCCGTTGAAACTCCCATACTTTAGTTAAATACTAAAAGTAAATAGAGGATATGGAGTATCAATGGGAGGTAGTACTCAAGCTGATGGTGCAGCACTGTTAATTACACAATACTTTTATTGAGCAATTCAGTGGTAATTCTTACTGCTATTCCTCCTTAATAAGATCCATTGTGCACCATAAAATAGTAACTAGGACACAGTTTGTATTCCGCATGCATCTCATATCTCTTTAGCAGGTTCTTCCATATCCATAATCTCATCATTATTACTATTACCCTCAGAAGACAGTTGACTTGCATTAATCAGACAGGCTGCCATTCCCTTGCCAGATTTTCTGCAGTTTTATTGTGCTTTTGGACATTTTAATTAACTTGAAAAATTAATTAAAAATCTTACCTTATTAATATCTCCTACCTTCCCCCTACTCGGTAATCTATTATCACTGTTTATCATCACTGACCAGTCAATTCCAGAATGGTCTTGTAATGAGAGAGCACACCAGAATGCCCAGGTAATGCTAAAATGATAGGGTGACTCTGAGACATCTTAAAATGCTCAGTTTGGTCTTTTACTTAAGAGTATACATGACTGTTGGAGAAGTAAAACCAAACTGCTACAGCTCATTAAAGTCTATTCCAATTCCTTCCCACTCACAATCCAGCTTAAATTCTCAGATCTTTCTTCTGTTCTTGTACAGTTGGTTGGAGATTGCCAGAGAATGGATTGCATGAAATGAAGGCCAGCTCATTTAAAAACGCCATGACACATCCCTGAAACTTGGTCACCAATTACATTAGTTAGAGTTTTACAATCTTCTTTATGAAAAAAAGAAAATTAAACCAGGAGCTATAGAAATTAATAAGGAGTCCATAGAAATTACTTTTAAAACGTATGTAGTTTAATAGAGCAAAAAAGCCTTTCTATTGATATTTTTAAAACAAGCTACAGAACTTGGTAAAAAACAGTTGCCCCAACATGCAATTCTTTAGGGTGGTTTAAAATTCTCAAAGGCTGCAGTATTTTATACAAAAAAATACAGTGCTTGGCAGAAAGGGTATTTTTCACTTATGTTTGTCTTTTCTGCCGTGCTTCTCTCAATTGCTCAGCACAATTAATATGATTAAATCATGACTGCACTAGCATGAGCAGTTTCTACTAGAGCCAGCTAGACTAACAGCAAAGAAGAGCACACCATGCCACAAGGGTCCACAGGCTTGTCCTCAATATTTCTGTTTGAGGTGCCAGCTGGGAACTGACCTCTGTTCTCCAGCTCATACAAGGTGTGATGCCTGGACTGAAAGACTTGGAAACAAACCAGCAGATTTTTGATTCAGTGCACCATTATTTTGAATTGTCTGCTTTTAGTGACCATCCAATGATATGTCAGTGGAGCCGCTACATATTACCTCAGCTTTAAAACTTACTCAGTGTTGTATCTTGGTCTTTTGTTAAGAAGGGCCAAGAGACACCTGAGCCAGTTCCTCAGGTTTCAGGAGAGGGAGTCCTCACGCTGCTGAAGTGACAGATGATCACCCCCTTGCAATGGCTCATCTCCCTTTTTCCTGGGAAGGAGAGAGACGACACCTGTTACTGTAGTCATCCACATAGGGTTTCTATAGGAAAAATAAAGAAAGAAACCCAGCTTCCTACATACCTTGCTTGTAATGATGAACTTTTAGAAAGAAATAGGATCTGCTGACGACCTGGTGAGATTCAAGCTTTACTTTCCTAACAATAAGGAAAGCTTGTCCCATGGTAAAGGCACTTGGCTCATGGCTTAGGAGACGTGGGTTAAATCCCACCTATGGACATCCTGTGTGTGCAAATAATTTAGACGTTACCCGTCTCTGTCTTTCACCTGTAAACAGAGCCACATAAGCAGCTGTAACTAAGACTACTGCTCAATGGGGAAAGCCAACAGCAGGGAAAAAGTGAATTGATTATTGATAATTAAAAAAAAAAGTTTAAAGTTCCCAGCAGATAAAATACAAATATTCAGGGTAAGCACAGCACACTTGTAGCTCCTCCCAAACAGGACAATTCCAAGAGCTCTCCGTGAAGGAGGATGATCCAAGAAAGAGACACCCAAAGTGCCTGTAGTTTTAGTCCTTCCAAGAATGAAGAATTTGTTTTTTAATCAGCATCAGAGTTTCATGCAGGAAGGCATTCACCCACTTTTCATCTGAGTAAACACACGGATTACCAGAAGACAAAGAAAAAGGAGTGACCCATATAGCTTAATTCCTAACAAAAAGCACTTTGAGGTAATCTAAAGCTGCACATCCTATCACAGCCAGGGGAGAACCTTCTGAATTATTTAGTAACCTCAGGCCTTTCAAAAGGAGACAAAACTCATTGCCTGGTTCCATGGGACTTAAATGAAGTTGTGTGGGTATGAGT
The DNA here is from genome assembly GCF_000737465.1 of Haliaeetus leucocephalus. Classification (NCBI taxonomy): domain Eukaryota; kingdom Metazoa; phylum Chordata; class Aves; order Accipitriformes; family Accipitridae; genus Haliaeetus; species Haliaeetus leucocephalus. The sequence goes on along the minus strand of NW_010972864.1, from coordinate 2,023,755 downwards.
ATTAGATATTTATTCACCATGGACTTCGATAAATAATTTACCAGTTCAGCTGCGACTAACAAGATCACTGGATGGTGAAATCTCTGCAGTAAGCAAATAGAAATGTTTCCTCTGTTGTCTGCACAGGTGAGGTCCCAAACCCATCAAAAGAAATCCAGGCTGCATTTTGTAAAAATCAGCCAGGTAGCCAGAAAGCTGCATGGCAGTGGACGAAGGTATTCTGCTTCATAGTCATCATTATGGATCCAGCTTTACCTGGTGTACAGTAAATTCAAAGGTTTATTAATACAAGCCTGGACTACTGGATCAGAGGGGCTCTCTGGCCAGTACCGCAATGCTTTTCACACAGAGGTGTCAAAGAGATGAGGAAAGTGTCTTGTTCTTACAGTGAATGAGCGAAAAGCGTATGAATCCTTCTGCTCAAAACCCAGACAGAGCACTTTCAGCCGTGTGTACAGAAGGGAAGGGAAGGGAGTTCTCCACTAAAGCTGCTAAATGTACAGAAGCAGAATTTATGCGCATTCCTAAATAGTGTATCTTTCCCATTCTTTTTAAATAGATGGCCCAGAGGCCTTCTTTAAACCCCCTGTCCCACTCCTCTTTTGAACTAACCCCATTTATACTCTTGCAGTTGCATATGCACATTGTCAAGCAATAGTGACATCAAGTGGTCTAGCTTAGCTGATCGCTAGGATTTTTGTTTCCCGGCTCAACCCGAGGGCAGATATCGATCGTCATCAATCCTTTGTGTAAACAGATCTGAAATAAATCCAGTATCAGACATTTATCCTGTTGAGGGTATTGCTCATCAGCTTGATTTAAGTTATGTTTATATGTGAGTATAGTATGATTTACAAGAGACCTTCCAACTTTTCACTGTATGGTAGTTTAAAAGTTCTCTATCAGAAATATACCTGTATAATCCTGACAGTAAGAAGATTAAGAGCCACCTTCTCCCATCTGATCTATAGCACAGGTAGATCAATGCAGCAGGAAAGAGTATTATTTACTGTTTGTATTTCTTGAGTGCCTAGTATCCACCAGCAGAGATCAGGGCTCTGTTGTGCTAGACGCTGCAAACACATGAGGAAGAATGTTCCCAGCACCAAGAGACCTTATAGTCTCCCCAAAGAGAAATGAAAAAGGCAGAAGCAGTCAGCAGATGGGAGAGCACAAGACTATGGAGAGACAAAAGCAACATAGCAACGTAGCCCTGCCCCATCAGCTTCCTAAGTAACAAGAAGGAGGCATAAACCCCACTTTTATGGCTACACAACCCCTAAAAATCTGAAGGCAATTGTGATGGCAAAACCACCACCGTTGGCTGAAGGTATCTGGTGATGGAACAAACTGCCAGAAGAGATCAAATAAGTCCAAGGTCTAACCATCGCCTGGGGCCACAGCCAAACCTTCTCCTTTTCCCTAGTGATACCCACAATGGCAGGTCCACCTCTGCTTCTCAAAAATCGCAGCTGAAAATGTTTAGCCTTTCCCTCAAACCTACCAGCTCTTTGAAGATTTCAGAGAGATGTGCTAGCTGATGAGTACAAACTATTTTTAAGACATTTTCAGCATATCTATAGTGATATTTTTAATTTGATATTTCTTGTGAGCAATAAGTCACCTGATACATCTGGATGGCCACAAATGCTACCTCAGTAAACTCTCCCTGAATTCTGAAAGTTTTCTGGCCCAAAGGGTTAAATTCATAAAGGTATACATTCCTCAGAAGTACTCTGAGCAGCATCACACAGTAGGGCATGGAAAAAGAGTTGCTTAGCAGACAGCTACTCCACCACACACATTTTCATCTAAATCACAGTCTTTATGAGCCCAAGCAGCTTTAACACATGCCTTCAGTCCCTTTGGAGAGGGGGCTTAGCACCGCATCTGAGGAGGGTGAGCATATGCCAGTGCATGAACTGAAGATGTCAATACAGAGATATAAGAATAGATGCTTCTGAAAGGAGAATATTTTCCTCCACTGTCCTTCATCAGTGACTGTGATGGTGTATATGAAGCATACTTACCATCTTTTCAGAGGTACCTTCAGGTTTCAGCAGCCCTGGACATGGCTGCAAAGCAAATTGAGGGAGGTGACATCATGAGCATGTCAGCTTTAACCGGGTCGTGGCAAGCATAAGATCATGGAAGACACAAGAGAACACACCTAAAAACAATGAATAAGGGTGGTAAGAAGGAGAAAGGTGCGTGATCAGGGATGCTTTTGCCTTCCATCTTGAAGGTGGTGGTCACCATATGGCTATATGACTGCAGAGCCTCTCTAGTCTGGCTGCAGCTGTCCAACCTCCAAGCTAGTCACCAAGCACATACCCAAGTCCCTGGTTGCCAGCAGGTATTGAAGCCTGTGCAGTGCACCTTCAGAGATACTGATAATCATGCTGGTTAACTGGCACCTGGCACTGATTCCTCTTTACATGCTAAAATCACACCTTCAGTTTGCTGTGAAGGTACATCCATGGCACCACTTGGTTCCTCTGTATCAGAACCGCAATATGAGGGAGCTGGATCTCCTGCTCGAGTGAAGTGTAAGGGGCTGGGTTGACCATGGTCTTTTCCCATGTTTCTTTCCTGTTTCCTAACATTTAAATAGCCAGGTTCCCATTTCCTTCCCTCTATACTGAGAAGTTAGGTGGTTTACATACCAGAGTCCACTGGTGGAGCCCTCACACGGGTTCCCAAGGCCCCACGTCCAGCTGACCAAAACAGGAGTGTCTCGTGGCACATAGCAACATGCTGCACACCCGGAGTGACCTGTATGGCACACGCACAGCAAACACAGTGCCACAGCAGAGGGAAAAGAGGCCTTTGGAGCTGGGAGACCCAGATTACAGGCCCCACCACCCCATGCTGTAAGACAGCCCTGGTTATTGCTGAGTACAGGTGCAAGTGAGAGAACATGTTCCTTGTTATTAGCTATTCACCATGTGTGCTCCAACATTCATTAGTCTCCTGTTTAACTAGAGTTATTCAAGTAAGGAGCAGAGACAATACCATATGACTTATGTGAACACACACACCGTGAATAATGAATAGTGAATAGCCAAAGTGAACCTCTCACTGGACTGAAAATGCTTTGTCCAAGCTGTTTAACAAATACTTAGGAATAATATTCTCATTGACAGAAATTGGATCTTGTTGAGGAATAACTGATGCACGGATGGAAGAAAAAGAAAAAAAAGTACTACCCCCACATCCCCCCAATTTATTGAATTTACTCACAATGAATAATCTCAGTAGGCTCTATTTTCCTGCAACTATGGGAATCCTCCCTTGGATCCACAAGAGGGGGAAATATAGCTTTATATATCTACACACAATCCTTTTTTTTGTTGCTATTATGGCTTTTTGTAGTTTTCTAGACAGTAGTAGTACTGAAATAATCTCCTCTGACAGCAGACTGTTAAGTGGAGGCACAGCAGAAAAGTAGGACAACATTGCAGCCACGCAGGGGCTTGTTCACCCTTTTGGGTTTCAAGGGGAGGGATGCTCCTTCCAGTAGCAAGTTGCCCAAATAGGATGCAGGGACCATGCAAAATGAATGGAGATGCCCAGGCACAGACTTGCTCCGTCATTCAGGTCTGTCAGGGGATGACATTTACTTGGCTTTCTCATGTTGGGTTGTCATGTTGTGTTGAATTCAGTACTCGACCCAGAAATGAGAGGTGGCAGGATCAGAATGGTGAGACAGCTAACAACGAAGATTACATGAGCTGGAAATCATCTCTTACAAAGCAAAAAAAAATAAAACTAAAGCTAGCTATATCTCCTGGTTATTATACTAATAACAGGTAGGCTGGGTAGATATGAATGGGCTATGCATGAATGCATTGGATAGCAGCTTGAAAACTGCCCCAAATGGCTTAGGGGAGCTGCTGAGGAGAAACTAATGTGTAAGACTTTCAAAGCAATCAAAACCCTAACAGAGTCTGAAATGGTTGCATGTTCTGCTTTGTGTTCGGCCACAAAGTGCTGTGAGCCTTGAATTAAATCACAGAGACGCAAGCTGAAAGTGAGGAGCTGTAGCCACAACTTGATCCTAATGTAAAGCTTACCTCACCTCACCAGAAGGATCCAGGTTAGAGTTATAAGCCAAATTTTCACATCCTCTGCACTCTGGCATAGCACATAGCATCATCCTTGGAAAATATATGACCTACCAGAAATAGAAATATACAGACTCAGGATGCCGAAAAAATTTGCCCTTTGCAGTCAGTATCAACTTTTGTTCTTAACACACCTCTTTGGTCCATTTTATTTCATATTGCTCTGTTTTGGTTTTTTGCACAGGAGCCATGGGTAGCACTGCAAATAGAGGGGAAAATCCCAGGGCTGTGTTAAAAAAATTCCAGACGTAAAGCAAAATGGATTAATACACTTTTCTACAAAGTGGTAAAATGAAAACACATCTGATGGACTTCTACACAGTTCGCCTCAGGCAAAGAGCATTCCATTAAAATAAAAATACATTTGGTTAGAGCAAATTAAATGTTCCCAAGGAGGAATAGCTTGAGGTCAAAGGTGAAGCCACTTTACTTGCACACATGTTTTCAATCTGTTTGACCTCTGTGATCAGCAAAGCTCAGATGTGCAAAGGGGAAGAAGCTTAAAAGAGATTGGGAAGAATAAAAAAATAGAATACAAAGAAATGCATAAAAGATCTGCATAACATAGCTGTAAACTCCCTGTACTGAAAGAGGAAAAGTTGTGAGGAGTTTTCCTGTGATCCTTCTCTGGGTAATAAAAGACCTGGAAGATCTTGACCATATTGCAGAATAATGTTTTTTCTCATCAGCTGGGACAGAAAGAATCACTCTTACGCTCTTGTGGAAGGGATTTGTGTGGCTGATGGTGAGCATGCCTGAAAAGACTCAAGAGAAGTGGATCAAAAAGAAGAAAAGAGCAAGTGAAAGACTTTCTGCTGAACCAGTGCCCCGTTTCACACACCCCCCCGCTGAACATGCTCCTGCTGCTCTCTTGCAGGCAGGCTTCTGGGGCAGGTTAGTGCCCAAGAGACCAGGGGGCTGGAGCAATCAGGCAGAGGACAGCACCCTGCCAGCATGCCAGGTGACAGCTTCCAAGGCAAACCTCACCACGGCTTAAATCCACAAGTGATGAGCAGTGTGTGCCCTGCCCCCCTTATGAGACTAACCTAACCTAAGGTCTTATTCCTGCACTCTGGAGAGATCCTGCAGGCAGGGGAGCCAGGGTGAGCAAGGGCAGGGAAAATGGGGTTGTCTATTGTGCCCCCTTTCCTCTCCTCTCTAACAGATACCACGAGTCAGGGTCTTCTTCAGTAGGTGAATGTTTTGAACCCAGGCCCAAATATGTCCAAAGAAAAGGAAAAAACCCAAACAAATCTCAGCTGAAGGCTCTTCCAGAGCTTGCTCACTTCAGCATATATAGCCCAGAATGCTACAAACTACAGACCCTTTTATTGCCAGCCATGGGTTTATGATGCCTGCTGATGCTGCATATTCACTGTCCTGGCAGCTGGCATTAGACTGGCTTTCCCCTGCAGCTGGTGCTTGAGAGAGGACCCTCTCAGCAGTGGCTGGTCCTTGCAGCCGAGCCTTAATCGGGTCAACAAGAATGGATTTTGCTTTGCACTCCCAATGAAAGGCTGTCACACGAGCAGACTAGAAGTCCACAGATCCTTTGGACAAACTAGACTTATCCAGGAGCCATGTTTGGTCGGATTGCTGTTTTGAAGCCAGTCGGTTTAGCTACTCGGTATTTCACAACTCATCTGTTTGCTATGGCTTAGAAAATCCATTGGCCCCTCTCCATCTGTGACAGCTGTGTTATTGCCTATATCACTGCAGGAAAAAAAGAAAGGTGCTTTACATCTTTCCCAGGTTATTACTGCGGATTGATCCACGCAGAGCGCTGCAGCTGCAGGTTGCATCCCTGGTGGCTCACTACCCACCCACACCCTAGCAGGCACCAGTGCGACCAGCGCATCTGCTGTGCAGAGCTCTGGGCTCAGCTGGGGGCTCAGGGCTTGTCTGTGCACCCGTCCAGGCTCAGAAGATTTGAGTGGCATTTCCACCGGGACTTTCGGCGCTCTTTTGTCTTCTCAATTGCTTCAAAGCAGCAGATAACCACAAATGCATTTTTCAAAAGGGGAGTGTGTCTGCATCTCTACTAACTCCTGATCAAGGAAAGCAGCTCTGCATTTGTCATGAATCCATGTTCTTACTGGTCCTGAAATCCCAAAGCCAGCACCTCACCGGCATGAATGAGAGGGGCTGAATCAATTTCAATTACATGATACAGGTTAAAAATCAGCTGAAAATCTGGGAGGCAGTGGGCAGAAAGTGTACCACCACCTAACATGTGCTTCAGCTGCAAATCAACCCCAAACTTCTGACCGTAATTCACCCCCCTTTGCGTCACTCCCAAACCTCCATACGCCTGAGCTTTGGGATAGAGGGGATCCTGAAACCAGGCTTGAATCATCTGCAAGATGAATGCTATTTACGCCTTACCCGATGGTAGCAACACATCGGAAAGAGGTTTGCTACACCTCTCTGGGAGTAGCCTGGATCTGTGAGGTCGGCTTTTTTATTAACAGGTAACTCTGTGCCATGTGAGGAACAGCAGAATTTACACTTGCCATCTGCAAAATGAATTACATGTTCCAGGCATCTGCAGCTTCATAAATTATAACACAGTGTCAACAGTGCACCTGTGAGGAGATTTTAGACAACAGGAGCAAAGAAACTGCCAGTGCACTGAGGGGATGCACAGGCAGAAACGCTGGAAAGGCATTTGGCCGTTACCTGCTTCGGCTTGCCGAGCTTTTCCCTCCCGCCTGACCATCCGCCAGCAGATTTGCACCACCGTCACCAACAGCATGTACTTTTCTCAGCCTTTTAAGTGCTCGGCTCCTCTCTGTAATTAGGTGTGGTGGTCAGGCTCTGCTTGGCATGCCTCTGTGGTCCCCCTTGAGCGTTGCTGGTGAGGGGGCCTTGGGGGAGAGGGGGGCAGGCAGGGGGGTTGGGGGGGCCTGGGGTTTTGCATATGAGATTAAGGACTGAAGATCCCGTTCATTTCCCTTTTATCTGTCTGTGTGCTGTAGCACTGAAGTCTCTGCTTTCCCCGTGTTATGTTCAGTGTGCAGAGTGACTCATCTGCAAGCGCAAATTACCTTGCTAAAGTATTCTTAGGAGAAATAATTAGCCACAAGCACCTCCTCTCCAGCCTCCTGTACGTGCCTCCGGGGACTGGGGCGCTTGACATAAATCATTTAGTCCCGAGCCCTAGCACACACCTTTCCCAAAGGACTCCATAATTGGCAAAGTAGTTGCCAACCGGGTTTAAAGTGATTTGAAATTGTTTTCCATACAGCCTTGCTGATAGCAAAAGGTTTCCCCCTTTCCTCAAGCATGAGTTACAGTAACATGATTGAATGTAACCCGTTATTCAGTTCAAGCTGTGATTCTGATACAGTATAGACAATATAAATTCCCTAGAGCTCTGTGAGGCCACCTCAATGGTCCATTTAAGTCCAATTCAATTAGGCTCTCTATAGTTCTTAGGATTTCTTAGGTATGTTTGCAGCAGCCTTGGGGTTTGAATGTGAGAACAGTATTCATCTAGGAGTTTTAAATTAGGTCTCAGGTGTCATCATTCTAAATGAATTATTACAGCGGTGTGTTCATGCCATTACAGGTAAGGTTATGTTAGTATCTCCACTCAGCCATATTAATGCGTCGAGGGCTGGAGCTTGGTATGTAAGGTCCTTGCCTTACAGTGACTTTTTTAACCCACTTTTCAAAATAATCCGGCTGCCAGGCACCAAGCTGTATTTAAAATGCATGTAAATAAGTTGTTTACTTTCAGCTTCTGACTGATTGTCAGCGATGTGGTTTAGGAGATGCTGTTATGCCTGTAGCACTGCCAGTGCACTCCCTCCCACAGAGAGTGGGGGGAAAGGGTCACTGCCCCTGGCAAATAGGTGAGCAGTGGGGAAGGGAGTGCTGGGACAGGCAAAGTAATGGGGGAAGGATTGCAGACTGCTGCCTTGCTCATGCCTTCCTTTCAGTCGTTCGATTTTGGAGCCCTCCTGGTTTTGCTTTATTTCCCCAGCCACAGCTGGTGGGGAGGGAAACATAAAGATGTGCTTTATTTTGCTTTCCCCAGCTTTTCTCCATTTGTGTCTGAACCTGATCTCTCTCCGGTATTTAATGCTCCTCTCAGTGCTTTCAGGAATGAGTGCGACGAGGGGAGGGAAGCACTTCAGCAGCCCAAATGGCCCCTCCATATTTCGTATCTACAGATGGACACCATTTGGTTCCTCTAACAAGGCAATGCAAATGCCAGGTATGCAGATGAAGCTTACTTCAAAGAAGGAAGAAAGAAGAAACAGAGAAAATGTTTAATTTTTTGCAGGTAACTCTGGAAGCCTAACTGGCATTTGAATTGAATCCTGAGACTAGTATTTAAAGGGCAAAGATAACATGTCTTTATTGGCCTACATGGCAAAATTATTTTCATTGTTTTACTCTGGTCCCACCTAGTGGCTTCAACAGAAAGTGAGACCCCCCCCCTTAGTCCATCACTGCATTAACAGGAAAAAACACGGTCCTGCTAGGGCTAAATAGAGAAGGGGCAGGGGATATTTCATGGGTGGGGAGCTGAGGAACAAAGCAATCAGGTGGCCTTTACACAGTTTTACACAGGCTGTCAGGGCTCCTGGATCCAAGCCTCCTGAGACCCATGTCGTACTTTCTAGAAGAGTATCCTACCCTTCATAGCCCTCACCTTTTCCTGTTGCTTTTATCCTAGAAATTTCACTTAGTTTGTCTCCATTCAGATTTGCTGTGTCCTACCCCTGTGCTCCTGGGAGAAACATGCCAATATTTTGCCTGAGTTATGTAGGGGAATAGTTGGAAGAAAATACTCAAAATCTCTTTCCTCCGCTCTCTGTCATATCTTTGCTAGGGCAGACTGTAGCCCTAAGATCCTTCCAAGATCAAATAAATGCCTCCAGGAAGAAAAGATCAAAGGAGAAAAAAGCTTAAGAAGTCGCTAGTCTGGGTATTTCCTTGTATTAGCGTGGCCCATCATGATTCAAGCAGTCTCCTGGGTTACAAAAATTAAGGGGCAAAGCATGCTTCTCCGGGGACAGAGGCCCCCAGGTGAGGGACAGCATCCGTAGGGCACATCCACACAGGCAGGAATCACTTTTCCCAGCCATCTAGAAAAGAGTCAGACTCTTCCCACGGGCCAGGTAGCAATGTTAGTACCGATTATTTCCAAGATTCACAGCAAGTCTTGTGAGCAGCACAGCACTAGCATGATGGGCTCAGAGAGCCACACGCTTCTAGGCACCTCGCTGCCTCTTCTGCCTGCCACAGCCAGCATCCCATTCTGGCTGAGCACAGAGACATGGGGTCTGGGAAGGTCACAGCTCCTCCAAAGGCATTTGGGGGACATGCTAAGGAATGGCTCAGTGTTTCTAGAACTGAGCTGGGATGTCCTGACTGCCCCATTATGCCATGGGAGCTTTTCTGTGGGATTAACTGGGGGATGCCTGTACTGTGCACAGACCGCCACATAACCAAATGTGCCAGGTCACCTACATCCAGGTGCTGGGTGTTTTCCAGCCTGTCTTCAATACCTGTTTCTAGTAATGGAATTTGAGCAATTCATTTTCTTTTAGCCACCTTCACTTTTTCAATCTTAAATTTTGTTTCCTCACTCTTCCATGGCATCTTCCTCACTCCTTTTAATACTGCTACTATTATTGTACAATCAAGGTCACTTTAGGCCACCACTCACGGGACTGTCCCTTGTTTGCAGAAACCCCAGGGAATTAGATCCAAATGACTTAAAGTTAGTTACATATTTAGGTATCTTATTGACTCAAGACTCCAGTAAAAGGGAACGTGTTAAAAGAAAAAATAAGTATCTCTTAAGGAGCAATGTTGCTTTGCAACATTTTACCCTGTTCACCAGAACGTTTTTTCTTCAGGTACTGGAAGTCTATGACTTCCTGAAGTTTTAAGTAAGTAATTAATTTGTACGGATGTGTTTTATTGCCATTTAACTATCTCCTTTTGCTAGAAACAATTTTGGAAGTTTTTGCATCAACTGGACAACGAGGATTTAGTAGGAAAATAACAGGTACCCACTTAGAAAGGTAGGATGTTTCACATGGGAAGACAAATCTTGACATGTCTACAGAGTTAATCTGAAGCCAGACTGGCAATTGGGAGCAAAAAAACTTCCTTAAAGCACAAATGCATGACAGCCGTGTGTTGGACTCTCGGATCTAGAAACCAATCCTCATCTGTGAGGGGCTTGTGCTCAGCACAAGTATTGAGGAGGAGGGAAAGAGAAGAAAAATTACTTCTCTCTGCTTCTCCAGCCCTATAGTCTGCTGGGGCCTAACCTGTTCCTACACAAAGCAGGAGTATTCACAGGTTTGCTTGACATATTGTACTGGCTGCAATCATCCTCTCTGGACAGACCCACTGGTCCAGGATTGCTGGTGTTTGTTGACTGTTGTCTGCACTGGGAGCATCCGAGGGCACTTCCCAGCTCCCTAGCTGGGCAGCCCAGTTGCACCCTGACCCCTCGCCAGGCCTTGCTTGCCCTGGGAAGTGAGCACAGGCTGGGGGTGATGCTCTTCCCAGCCCCCTTCCTGGCACCCTGCAGCTGAGCCCCCACGCTCACAGGACATGCAGCCTGCACACCCTGGCTGGACTGCCACTGGCCTCAGACCCCCGCATACAGCAAGAGGGGATTAAGTGAGCAGCCATGGAAATGTCAGAGGCACCCTAAAGCTGCTGCTGGGGGATCCTGCCAGCTGTCTTGCCTGGACTGGCTGCTGAAAAGAGGCTTCTTTGGGGCCAGAGATTTGCGTCGCCTTATTCCTTCACTCTTTGTGACTATTGCATCTTTGCAGGCTGTGTGCCAGGCAGCTGAGAATCCTCTGAACCGGTCCTCAGCCCAAACCTGTCACTCCAGGGAAGCTCCTTCTGTCCTGTAACTCAGCTAATTTCATCACGGTAAGGAGCAGACTCTATCACGGCAAACAGTGCACGGCAACCGACAGGGCACGGCCTCAGAGCCTGCAAAATGTGGCACCCGTAGCATCCACGCCTCACACTCATAGCATCCATACGGGCCCTCAGCGTGAGAGGGACTGCTCGGAGCCATTTAAAGCAGCCGATCCCGCAGCGGGTGTGAAAATCTGTGCTCTGCCAACCCGGTTGCCACCATACCTCCCCCGTCGGTGGCTGCCGGGGGGTGGGGGGGTCCGCGGAACAACAGTGACATCCAGTGGCTGCAGCCACCCGGGCGGGCTGTGTCATTCCTGCTGCAGGCATTACTCCGGAGGAGCGTGGAGATGCTTTGCCTTCGTTATGTAAAAAAAAAAAAAATGATGTGCAAAGTACTGCCAGGCTGGTGAGACGGCAGCCTTACGGGAGGTGCAGGTCTCACCTTTCAGCGGCAAACCCGCATGCTAGTAAAGGCAACCGAAAAGGAAGAGTTGCTGTTCAGCCAGGGGGATTTGGGGATCAGAAACTGTGCAAAGAATGCAGACTAAAATATTTCAGTGAGTGGGAAGAGGGTATTTCTGGAAGGAGAAAGTCACTTCGATGCCTCTGGCTACTAGCCCCCAAAACGAAAAAAGTGATGGGGTGTAGCCCCACATTCGTGAAATTGGCATTGCGTTATTTTTCCGTCTCCTCCTGGTTTCAAACCTCATGACTGTGGCTGTCAATCTTCCAGCCACAGTCGAGGGCCTTTAAAAAAAAAAAAGCCAAGTGCTGTGATTCTCCTGATATCTGCCCATTGCTGGAACTTTGGCTCCAAAATAGTGAGTACCAGGAAACAGGCAAAATCAAAGGGTCAGTGATGCTGCAACCTTGCTGACTTTTTTCCCCAACAGTCCAGCTTTAGTGTAAATGATGACAAGAGCTACCCTTACAAAACTGACCTGAGGCTAAGTCTGCACTGGAAACCTCTATCTGTGGAACCACATTGGTTTAAGCAGTGACATTTTTATTCCTGTTTTTTATTCCTGTTAAATCCCTAGAGCAGAATTAGCTGTACTAGCAAAAGCTCCTGTGAAGGAGTGATGGGAGGCAGGTTAACAGGCAGTAGTCTCCACTCGCTAGCGGTGCCTGGGGCAGCTCTAGCTCAGCCTCAGTGTCCTTTCCTCCTCACCCACCTCCCTCTGAACCACAGCCCACTGCCCATGAGCTGTGCCTGTGCTGGAGGGCTCTGCAGCTGCAACAGCTCAGCTCTCCTGCTACAAAGCAGCCCTTCATCATCACCCTTGCCTGTAAGATCCCTTATACAGCAACATCTCAGTATTTCCAAGAATATGAATTTACTGGCAATAGTACTGATTACAAGCACTTCAAGGCAATTTACCACAACTCCTACACCAATCTTTCCTCTTATAAGATCTATAAGAGTAAAAATACTCATCAGGTGGGAAAATGTTGTCATAAAGAAGGAGAAGGGGTCCATGCATCCGAGTCATTGCTTGTGAATTAAAGATCAAGGACTGGAGTAATTACATGAGAAGCCACTTCCCAATGTCATCATCCTTGGCTGTACTGTAGATATCATAGCTCTAACATTTAAATAAGTTACATGGATGCTAAGAGACATCCCCCTTGTGCCAGCCTTGCTCCAGCCCTGCTCACGCCTCCTAAGAATCGTTTTCTTTCTAGAAATCCTAGAGGTGGTTTCCTCGGTAGCAGTGAACATTTTGGGGGTGCCATGGGCACCTGAGCAGAGCTGGACCTATCCTGGATAAGGTGGCACTAGCAGGTGACAGATGACACAGGAGAGCCTGCACAGGTGTCACTTTCAGAGGCATGTCTGTGGGTGCACACCCAGGACATGAAAAACTCCCCTTTCCCGGGATACCCCCCACTGATCTCATGATGATAAAATGGATTTTTACCATTGCTGCTTTCGTAGTTACCATTGCTGACTGCCCTGGCAGGCAGGTAGAGGGATATGCTCCCTGTCCTCATCAGGAAGCTACTCCCATTACAGGGCACCCATGACTGTTCTATGTGCAGAGGCCGAGGAGGAGAAGGATGGACTCTGCTTTTCCATTCCTCACTTAGCAGCTGCAGCAAAAGATGGACTGACCCAGCCTGTAAGAAAAAACATTCTCACTCAAGTTGCTTAACAGTGTTGGCTACTGCTGCTGTCTTCCCTCCCCAAACCTAACAGGGAAAAACCCATGGGAACCCATAGGTGCACAGCAGCTCCAGCAAGGGGCCCAGGTCAGCGACAGCAGTGGTAACGTGCCAGGACTCCTGGAGCTGAGGTACAGCTGTCAGTGCAAGAGGCGGGTGCCAAAATCACACCAGCACCTCATTAACCCGGAGAGGTGGCTCTGCGCAGCAGAGGAGGCAGGGGTGGCCGAGGAGGGGGAGGCCAGGCTGCTGCTCGGGTGTCAAAGCACAGGCGATAATTGACAGCTCCATGCTGGCAGGCAGTAACGAAGCAGAAATCTGCAGACTTGTCCTCCCAACGTGAGGAAAGATCCGCGTGGTTCTTTAACAACCTTGGTTCAGCATCACCTTCCTTTTCTTGTGCGTAATAGCTACCAGCAGCAGCAGCATCTCCTGTCAATCGCTGACAAAGGATCCCACCTGGCACCGTGCGGATGCTGCCTCATGAACAACAGGCCACCAGGAGAGAGGTGTTGAGTGTTGGAAGATTTATAGGAATCAGAGTCTTCTTTGTAAAAGAGAAAAAAATGGGTGGCAAGAACAAAAAGGATGGGAATAGAAAAAAGACCGGGAGGAAAACCTGCTGTGAGGAAGTACAATAAGGGAAATAAACTACAGGAAAGAAGACAGTGGCCCTGCCAGGCTGGTGTGGTGAATTATAGTGCTGTGCTGATTTTGGTCCCCCCTCCTGGTTTGGTCCCTCACTGATGCTGCTTATTATCCCTGGTGACCAGAAGTGGGGCTGTGGTGGGATTCTACTGCAATGCCAGTAAAGTCCACCGTTCGTTGCTCTCTGCCATCACAATCCTACTGACTCCTGGTATATTTAGCCCAGCAGTCCTTCACAAACTCATGATATCCCACTGGGGTTTGAGTGGGGAACTTGAAATGTTTTGCTTATGTGTGCAGTAACTGGCAATTCTTAAGTAAGTCCATATTCAACTTGGTCTGGCACCAAGATAATGTTACAGCAGTTCTGTCCTCTCCAGAAGTCTCTGCAGCCAGCAAAAATCTGCAAATCTGCTGATTTCTACCCTGCTTTGCCTTCCGCTTTTAAACTATGCCAGGATCTTCAGTCACAGATACTGCCTTCTAGATGGAGGTCTGAATTTCCACAGATCGCTCCTACAACTCTTTTTAACTCATAAGACTTCCAAGTAGTTGTCATATCCCTTCCTCCAGAAGGGGCCAGTAGGTGAGAGGAAAGACCCATGCAGTGGCATTTTATCCAGAAACTTCTCCATTCTTCCTTCTCATCAATTTAAGTTTCAAAGGTGCTGAGGGCTTTTCCTCCCCTTTAAATGTCAGTAAGTGTTGATGTCAGCTAGCCCTGCATCTATGACCACAGACACAGCTCTACAGTATGTCTTCATTTTTCACCTTTTTGTTTTGTGAAGGCACAGCCCCTGTTGCTCACCTGGCAGACTGAGTCATCTGACATTACATTTGCACTTTCCCAGAGGCCAGCAGGCTTCAGCTACTAAGCCATCATCATCTAGCCTCCCCCTATGGGCATAATATGCTAATTTATACCCACAATCAAGCATCTGTGATACCATTTGTGCTGCAGATACTGTGGAGGGAATTGATGGTTATTCAGATCTTCTGTTAACTGAGGAAAAACTGATTTATTTCCCCACTGAGTGGAGCAGTTACTAAAACCTGTGTGGATGAACTCTCCTTTTTCAATGTGCCTTGGCCGCATGCTAATAGTTTGCAGTCTAGGTGACTCATTCATTGGAGAAACTTTGCTCTCTGAATTATTCACTTACTCAGCCTACTAAGCCAGATAATAGGAGATGGCAGAACCTTTCCTCATCTCTCAGAGGGTATATTAATATCTTTTAAACATTCATACTCTGCCCAAATATATATATTTCAATACTTATTTGTGCCTGTGTTCTTTTTCTTTAGTTGATTTGATACCCTTTTGTTCTAACTTGTATCATGAAGATTTAGCTGGGAATAGAGCCGTGCTTCCACACAAAGCAAGAAAATGGTTTCCTTTTTTACACAGACATCTCAAGTGTGAGTATGCTCAGCATTTATTCCCTATGATGGGGAAAATCCTACCACTGTGGCCCTCTTTCCTGTCCTATAGACATTTTCTGTATCCAGAGATACAGTCACTTCAAATTAGTTTAAAACACAAATATCTCTATATGATTGAATCCTTCATCATCATTTACATAAATTACAGCAGCTTTTCTCTGAGATAAAAATCCAAGATATGCATTACTTCTTGTGTCTATTCAAAACAGATTTCATGACCCCTTTGTTGCCGTCTGCCCTTTTCCTTATGCTGATCCCCATTTCAAGTTCACCTCCTGCCTTACAGTCCTTTGCTGCACCAGGACCACGCTTCCCAAAGTGCAGACCCCTTGTGCCTGCCCTCCTGTTCCAGAGGGCCCTGCTCCTCTGTCTGCTTTGCTTCCCATTCAAGCCACAAGAAGCATATGAACCTATTGGTCCCTCTGCTCTCCTTTTCACACCTTCTGTGCCAATCCTTCCTCCTGGACCACACTCTCCCCACCACAATGCTGGTCACTTGCTGTGTCCCCAAGCTGTTCCCAGCTCCTCCAACAAAGATGAACCACCAAAACCCAGCATCAGGGAGATTCAAGCCCCAAAAGAGAGAGAGGTACCCTCCACACTGGCAGGGATTTCAGCATTGCTATTGCTCTTATATATGTATTACCACATATTTATTTATTACCATATATTCCATTAATGAGGAACAATACTGAATCCAACAACAGACAGACAAGATAGGTCTGACCCACCATCCTAGATCCTTCTTCAAGACCCACTTCTTCCAGGATCTCTGAAGGTTGAGAAGGAGTCGCAAATGGCTGAGATGCTCTTCAAGTACAAATTTTTTTTATTCTATTGCATATCAAGTTTGTTAACACTTTTTCAGGCAAGGACCAGATCATTCAGTGATTATAAAGCACCTAGCACAGCCAAATTTTGGTCCAGCTTGTCTGTCAGCCTCCAGTTATGCAAATCATGATAATATCTGATTGCATGTCTCTCCCTTTGACGCTCCCTTGGAGCATCCCATATGAGAAAGACAGTCAGGGACCAAGTCACCCTTTGCATTGTCTATTGCAACAGACTCCTGTCCCAAGTTCCTCTACAGAACTAATAAAACATAATAACACACAGAATGTCTTCGCTTGTACTGCTTTTTTTTTCCATTCACTCTTACTATAGAAACTTAGCAAGGTCACATGTAATGATAATAATAATGAGATTAGACGTAATTTTGAACATATATGAGGACAGTTTCTGATCACAATAAGGTGAAACACACCTGCTAAGGCCTATTTGCTCTGAGTCATTATTTACCTCTGGCTCTTCACAATCCTGCTGTGGTAATACTGTTTCAACAGAGATTTTTAACATTTAATGAAGGCACTATGTTAGCTTTTAACCGACTGATTGTTACATTCTGCATTGCTGAACTTAATTTCTCCCCTTCACTTTTTTCAGCCAAAGCACTACATTTCATTTCAACCCAGTTGGTCTCTGAACAGGCTGAATTTAAATATCTGCAAACTTTCTTGTGTTTTCTCCACTTCAGGATAATAAAGCAGCACGTGAAATGAGTGTTTCTGAAGTTTAGTGCTGAATGACACATTGAGAAATAAATAACACAGACAGTAATGGGTGAGAGAACGAAACAACATGGTGAGTGCTGTTTTAAGAAGAATTAACACTTTTAAGGAGAACAGGAAACACACAGGGACTGTGCCTGGCTTGTGGATATGAGCACAGGAGACACCCAAAGGAATTCCTTCTTGCACAGCCAATGTGAGCCATAGCAATACCTTTTGTGTCTGGTTGCTCCTTGCAGGGTCAAGAAGCAGTGAAAATCCAATACATATATATGGAGACACTGGCAGAGCCAAAAAAAAGTCTTCCTCAAAGGTATCCAGAGTCCCATGTGCCCACACAACTGTACTATCTAGCTCAGAGCAATATGCCATCCCTTTACAGCAGGTGAATAAAGGAGAGACAGTGTTAAATTTTCTGGCATCTAGTTTAACACATCTTCCATTCTGGGACCTTAATTATATCCAGGTGGTGTCCAGGTGCAGTTGTCTGGACTATCTCCATTGGGCACCTTTGCTTATAGAATAGTCTGGTTGGTGGTTTTTTTTGTTTTAGAAAAATGTGTTCTCCTGGCCATTCATTATGGGCTTCCACTCTTCCCAAATTTTCCCTGTGTCCCCAAACTGAGTAACAGCTAATCAAAGCCATAAATAAAAGAAGCCTGCTTTGACAACTGAGAACACATCTAACATAGTTTATGCAATATGTCTGCCCTCACTGATTTTTCCGAAATCCACGCTAAAGGCATATTTTAAAGCATGCAATATTATTCCTGAGGTGAATATAATTGTGGTTTTTTAATTTTTATTCTTGAGACCACTGAATTTCACCATGAAATTTAAAAAATAACCTGGACATTATAAGGGAATTATATGAGAAGGAAGCCATAATAAGAAAGAAGGGTGGCACCAATATACAAGAAGAGCTTGGCGGGGGGGGGAATCACTGTTGGGGGACAAAGGCATTTTCCAATGATCAGCCACTGAATTCCACCACCACATTTGGCTATGCCCACAATCTCACTAAGGACATTGTTCGAGAAGTAAGTGCCGTCAGAAATGTTATTATGACAAACTGTGACAGCCTAGATATAGGTTAGCAACCAAATGCTTCTAATGGTAGTATGGTCTGACAATACCATTAGCTGGGATGGCCAACAGGTACCTTCACCCTCAGCAACCTTCATTCAACAAACATGAGATGATCACAGCCTAGGCTTGGTTCGGTTCATATTAAAGGCACTGCTTAAGACACCTGATCATAGAAAATATCTTTTACAAAGTTATTACAAACTGGTTCAGCTTAAATTAAATGGGAAACACAGCAAAAAATGTTTTGCAAGTAAGTTAGATCATTGATTTGAAAGAACAAAAGTGCAGGTAAGTCAGCCAAATTGAATATTGAATATGAAGAAAATGTACAGCTTCCCTAAGACAAAGGTGACCAGCGTGGTCAAATAGGAAGGATGAGAAAATATCCTGCCTTAAGTTAGGAAAGCTCTGCCACATGACTTTTCAAGACTGTTGGCAAATCTCTTTGATAAAGTAATCAAGTTGTGGACAGTGCTGTAGGACTGGGGAACTGCAAGGCTATGACCTGGAATTAAGGAGGTGAAAAAATTGACCCATATTTACAGGTCTATTAGAGCCACTTGAATAGCTTGCTAGGCTTTAAAATAGCATTCTGTGGGGAGTCTAATTAATGATGCAGAGGTAAAAGCAATATGGGATAAAATGCAACATGGGTTTACTAAAGGTACACCTTGCCAAACTCACTCAATTTCTTTTTTTGAAAAGGTAACTACAAGGGCAGCAGGGGAGGTATTTCCAGTAAAAATAGGGAAGCATTCATGTCTTTGTACGAGGCCCAGGTGATACCATATGGAAAACTGCATACAATCCTGGTCACCCACATTTCAGGGAGATACCTTCCAGCTGGAAGAGGGTCAGAGAGGTCAGTGGGAAGGTTAGGAAAATGGGTGCGAGATGTCTGGCTTTTCAGCCTAACAAGGGGTAGCTGACTGGGGATGCGTCTGCAAGAAGCAGCCTGGGGAAAGGAGACCTATCTAAAATAAAAGACAACGCTGGCACAGAACCTGTGCATACAAAGTGGTCAAGAGTAAATTTAGGCTGGAAGGAAAAAAGAGCTGCAAAAGCTTTGTGGCTCAGGCAAAGGTTTCCAAGAAGAGTTGTGGGACAGAAAGCTAATTACATCTCAGGACGAGCAGTAGGTATGTGAGAAAGGATGGCCCAACAAAGTGACCTGAGAGCAGGGAGCTGTCAGACACTTGGAGGTTGTCTTTACTTCCTCAGTTCCTACTTGGTGCTTTTCAAAGACCATTGCTATGGTTTTACATAAAACATGTGCTCTGAACTAACTTGCAAATCCAATTAGATCATGTTAAGAAATACAGCATAAAACTAGTATTTCTATTGATTTTGCAAAAGGGCAATTAAATGCAAGGTTACTTGAGAACCAATGTAAGTGGGTCACTATAACACTTCACATAATTTGTATTAAAAAATTCCTGTATTGTAATGCCAGTGAATATTATCTTAAAAATAATTTATCTTGTGTGTAAGTTAAAGTTAGGAATAGAAATAAAGCCCAGCAGCAATACACAGTTATTGGTATAGGTATAGGCTGGATGTTACTAGCCATTAATACAGACTTCCCATGTGAGTAAGAGAAGATGCAAAGACCCCAATTCTGTTTCCAGTTAAATCAGGTGGACAAGAGTCAATCACTCCCCCCACTCTTCGATTTGGTTTTCCCATCTGTGGCACTGTAACAGGGTATAGCATTTTCAATCAAAACTTTATTAAGGCTGACCAGGTTGTGAAAGAAATTGTAGTGGCTCACAGTGCTCTGTAGGTGCACAAAGTTTGGGAGACACTGACATAGTAAATGGAGGCAAAGCCCGGGAAAGAAACAGAGAAAAAAGTTGTTTTCATGTTATGTCCACTACCACTTTTAATACTTGCCACCTCTATCGTCCAGTTCTCACTAGAAACTATGTTATCACGTAACTAGTCAACAAAATAGGACCTGTCCGCAGTGGCAGGCAGGAGGTGAGGTGGCAGGAGGTGTTGCTGGCTGCTGACAGAGTACCCTGGACCTGGGAAAGCCTGTCTCGCTCTGATGGGGCAGACTGCGGTGGGGAGATGAGTACCACACTCTGGTGGATCCCATGCATAGCAATTCCCCTTTCACTGCCTCAGAAGTGTCCCCCGCCATTTAAAATCTGTCTTTCTTTAGAAGTCTCTGAAATAGGAAAACAATTGTGAATTGTAGCACTGTACCTTCTGTGCTTTCGCTTCCTCAGAGAATCAGAGGAACTGATACAGAGAAAAAAATGGCAAAAAAAAAAGTTAAAATTCATTTACACATTTAAAGTGTTCTCTCTCGAGCTAAATGACCTTCACAGGTCCCCTCCAACCAAAATTATTCTGCAGTTATGTGAAGTGGTACTACTGGTCCCTTCAGTCTCTTCTCCCAGCTGAGTACTCTCATGGAAGCTGGAAACACTGTGGAGCAGGAAGGCTCCGTTCAGTGCTAGGTGCAGGCTACCTACAAGGGTGAAACTGCAAGGCCAAGCCGTAAGAAAACTGCTTACAGCATCCTTAAACTCATGAATGTTTGAGGGGAAAAAATTAAACTTTGGGTAACGTTCATTTCAGTGGCATAGATCACTTTGAGAGGGACATAATGTATAACCAAGTCAGCTTTGAAACATGCTGGATTTGATGCAAACTCTGCTGTATGAGGAAGCCTTAAAATTTTTAAAATGTCTGAAGGATGGCCTGCAAAGCTGCAGCTAAGCTGCATTAAAGGTTTAAAGAATTTATTACTTTCTATTGATCTAAATCCTTAAGTCCCCTTAAACTCTTAGCTCACCTAAGACCTTAAAATACAAAAACTTAAACTCCCTGTGTCACTGTATCAAGCATTAATCTGACCAATATTTATTAAACTTAAGTACGTAAATAAAAGTATAAACTTTATACTATTAAAAAATTGTGAGGTTTTAGAAATGTCATGATTGAACATGGCTCTCGACTGACTTCACAAAAGCAGTCTGCATTTGTGTAAAGGTTCAAACTTCAGGGGTAATTTACTCTCTGTATGGCAGGCATCCCTCAAGTTTGGGGACCCTTCTTTGTCATTTATGAGGTTGGGGGCCACTATAAGAAGGAATAGTAAAATGATACCATAGCATTTTTTTTTTATGACTAAGGAATGCATCCCACAGTATTTGAAGCTTGTATGAATAACCACACTCTATCATTTTGGTTTCCTTCAGTGTGGTTTTAGTCACACTTTGCACAATAGTCACCAATATTGTGGAACATAAATAGGCTTGCCACTAGTCTTCTGCTTTCTTTTTCAAATCTTCCCTCATTTTGTGGAGAAACTTTACTTTCCCTACTCAGTGTTAAGTAGCCTTGTACTTCCTCCTATCACATCTTTTGTTGTAAATGAAGGGTAGCTTTGCTTCTTCTTTCTGTTCCCTAACAAAACCACACAGATGGAGAATTTAGCTTTCCCTAGTACTGAAGAGATGTCCAGAGCAGTTAAGGATGAGAGAAGGAAAAGAAGGAAAGAAAAGAGGCTTTAAAGGACTAGCAGCTCCTGTTACTGGAGCCACCCTGAACACTGCAACAGAGGGGGAATTCATGGCTCAGCAGAGAAAAGGGGCTGCAGTGCCTTCATACACCCCAACAGTGCAGGGGCAGCCTAAGGACCCAGCCAAAGTGTGTACTCAGCCAAAGGTATTCCACGCTGGCCCTCGTCTCTTTGCTTCACCCTTCAAGCAAACACTTCAACCACACTAAATTTTGACCAGTAAATAAAGAGATCATAGCCTGGAAACCTCCTGAGACAGCATTTGTAGTTTAATTTGAGGTATTAAGGATGAGCAAGTACCTTTTGCCTATAAATTGGAGCAGGAATTACACAAAAGTTTGCAGGCAAAAAAAAAGAAGTTATTTTTTTGTAAAGCCTGAAATTTAGTGAAAACCCAAAAGAATCAGAGGACATTGCCCAGCTTTGAACTCACAAGCCCAAGGAAAATCATAAGTTAGGCAAACCCACCCTCAACGCTTGTTACATGCGAAGATAATTTAGAATTGGAGCCCCCGCAGGCTAGGCCATCCAGGTCCCTGTGCCCAGGGTACCCGGCTCTTGAGAGTTGCCTCCTGGGCATGGTGCCATATTGCTCACCTCACATCTCCGCCCTTCTCTCTCTGGGGCAGGGCGCAGCTTTCAAATTCACCTCATAGCTGTGGAGCCCTTTTTGCCTATTAGAAAAGCTAAATTGGAGGCTAAGTGCCCTGACTGTCAGCAAAGCACAGCTAACGGCAAGAGCCACCAGGGCAGTCTGAAGAGCAGCGCTCCCCTTTGCAGGCTGCTGCCCCACCGCAGGCTCAGCCAGCAGCCCTTCAGGTGTCACGGTGGCAGCTCTCCTTTCAATTAATAAATCTAAACCAGGAAGAGCCATGGAGGGGCAGGAATTATGCAGGGCAGTCAAAGGGGACAAGGCAAAGGCTAATGGCCTGAAGCGAGAAAGAAAGACAATCCAAGATGAAAAGATCCTAACAGCAACGTCTGCCAAAAAGCACCCACGGGAACTCTTACGCTGGTGATTTTTGCTTTGGAAGGATCAGGGGGAGGAAGGAGAGGAGGCCATGGCCTATATGAACACTTTGTGGCTTCAAGTGCAAGAAATAAACAGGCTCGCTCCAGGAATACTAATCACTACAGACAGACTTTGAGGTGCTCTACTGCGGGTGAGGTAGTCCCCTCTCCCCAACCTGACCATAAAGCTGTGATATTATCAGCAGTGTGAAAGTCCAACTCACACTTTTCCCTCTCTGGGTATTTCTTTACACAGCTGACATGTCAAAAACTAGAGAAACCATTTTTTTAACCCCAGCAATCTAATAAACTACACCCATGTTACTAACATCCTTTTTAAAAGGCACGTAGCTAAAAATCTAGCAAATTTGGGGGAAAAAAGAAACCAAAACAGACCCTATTTAGCTGTCAGATCTTTTCCAGCCCAGGACTGGATCTAGCATAGCACTGAGTCATACCTGTTGCTCTGCTGGTTCCCTTTCTCATGAAAAATACATCCAAAGAAGTCTGCTAGGTATGCCTGTGGTAATTGATTCAGCTGATATTCAGACAGTCCTTTCTAGCATCTAAGAAGCTGTGTGAAAAGAGACATCCAGATACAGCTCAAGCTCCTTGCCAAAACCAGAGGTTTTTTGCTTGTTTGCTGTTTTAATAGGCTACTAACTACTCCTCCTCACATACCCCATCTGGCCCAGGCTTTTCCTTTCTACCTTTCAAGATCTGTGTGGTCCAAACAGAAGTACAGCAATTCAACACATTACCTTTGAATATGCCAGCAGTCTGCGTATGCTAGTCTACGTGTCTTTTATTCATCCATAGAAGAGATTATGTATTTTTTTCCATTGGAGCACTAGTACGTAAAATGCACTTTATTGCTCAATATTCAAAGTCAAAAGTTAAAAAAAGTAAACCATACTTTTTCCAGATTAGGAGTAGCAAAACTCCTCTGGAGCTGACCAGTGATACTGGCTCCAGCACCCCAGTGCAACAGGAACAAAATGCACAATCACTCCTCAAATGGAGCTACAGTTTTAGTGTCATACTCCTCCCAGTGCACTGGAAGCCTGAAGTCCCATCAGTATGTGTAGTAAAGCCACTGATTTCAGCCTGTAAGCCCAATCAAATTAGACATGAGTTTTTCTCTAATAAGCCCTGCCCTGGTCAGCAAGGGACCAGAAGAAACCTCCTTAGCTCCATCTGAAAACTCATTGCCCCCTCCAAGTGGGTCATGGGTTTATTCTCTATTTTAAATGACAAAGCAGCTCCTCAGCTCAAGATCCCATGTTTTTGCAGGTCTAATACCTTGGTGATTTGCTCTCCACACTGGCTCCCCAGTGGAGTTCAGGTCTCTGTTTTAAGACTCAAAAGCTGGAATAAGTTTAATCTTAACCTCCTGTCTGTGCAGATGTACCCTCCCACAATACCAAGGAGCAACAAATCTAGTGACTTCCCAAGAAATAACTTGCACAGAGGCCAGGGCCTAAGCTCTGGACATGGCAAGAATCTCTGAAGGAAATTAAAGCATCTTTTTGCCTCAGTTTTGGTTTAAACTCTCCTTTCTTCAGTCTCTTACAGGCACAGATTCAAGTAGCAAGGAAGATACTAACTTGCATGCTAGATGAGAAGAATATTAAAAAAGATTATTGCCATTCTTTATCAAGAAAAAAAATAACAAGCATTTACATACAGCTCCTCAAAGGACTCCTTCCAGTTCCTCCAACATGGTGGAGAGGAAGGGCACAACACTAGGTGTAAGGCTGTAAAAGGAGTGAGTCAGAGGCCAGCGCTGTTTGCTCTCTATCAGGACATATATAGCCTGGCGGTCTAGTGCAAAGGGGCAGAACATGGCAAAGGAAACCTGATATATAATAATGAAAAAATTAACCAGACCATTGTGACATTAACCACTGTGAACAACCCACCTACAGAGAACAGAAAAGAATCAGTGTGCCTGTCAGTATAATACCAGAAAAGCCAGGCAATAAGTTAACCTGAAATAGCAATAGTAGAACAGGTTGAAAACTGATTGATCTGTGTACACCAGAAATTATTACTGAAATATAATACAAATAATGCAAAGGGTTACACTTCAGAGACTATACCCATTAACTTCCATGGCATTATTCCAGAAATTAATTTGGCTCATGTCCTGTAATGCAGGCATTTGCACTGACATACTGTCTTTGTATATATTTGAGGACTGACTCTACTTGCAGTCAGTGGTCAAAAGCGGCAGAATCAGTTGAATGTAAACGTCTCAGCAGGGAACTCCACTAATTTTAAGTTACAGACAGTTTCCCCAATACAAAGGGCTCAAGACAGAGCTAAAGTTGCTAAGACCCTTAGCACTCCAGGGAAAGCAATAGAACTGAGCTCTGTCCCACTGGGGAAGTCCTCCATCCCCAAAAGCCCAGCTGAGCAGATCCCCTTGAAGCTGTCCACAGTACAGATCAGGCAAGGTTCTACTCCAGGCTAGTTTGGCACAACTTTGCTAAAGTTGCTGGAGGTTTACCAAGACAGCCAAGCTAAAACTCTGATCTGTAGAAAATGACTGAGAAATATATCCAAGTACTCATACCCAAAGCTGCAGCTTCATCATTAAGCCAACCCAAAAGGAAGCTGCTGACAAAGGGATAGGTCTCACCACTTCTGCTACACCAGCAGCTAGCACTTTTGTGCTCATGTGATAAGCTAGATAATGTACTCTCCCTAAACTAACCAACCAAACAGAAAAACGGTTACTTTTCACCTGGATTGGTTCCTAGGCTGAATTTCCTGCACAGCTGCACAAGCCCTCACCCAGAATGGCAGCGGGGCAGGACCGCAGGGCCAGGAGCTTTTTTAGCAGCAGTCCACAATTAAATAGACTTAAAGCAATCAGGAGAACAAATACTTTTATATCAGAGGAGAGGATGCATTTTTTCAGTGAGCTAGTGCTGAGGATGTGCTCTCAGCTCGGTATGACTCTCAATCCTTTTCCACAGGCAATAGAAGGCTCCGCTTTAAATGCAGAGCCGAGGACAATTTCTATGCAGGGCAACTTAGGAAGAAGCCCTGCACTGACTTCTGATTATCTGTATGACTAAATCTTCCTTTCTTTGCCAAGGTAATAAGCCTTTCCCCTACTCTTTTCTGCAGCAGAGTAAATATTAGATGTAATATAACAGATCTGGCGGTGGTTTTAGCAGAAAGGTGCTGGTGCCAAAACATGCAGGGTTGAACATACAAACTGCACCATTTGAAAAACCCATGGATTTGAGAACTTCAAAAATACCATGTAGCACTAGTGACATCTTCAGGTGCACGTTGGTTGGAACAGCGAGAGGAAAAATGCCAAAAAGAAGCTTCTGTGAGAAGCTGTCATAAGGAAAACCAGCAGATGCACTCACAGCACCTGCCTTCACAAGCCTACCCGGGGATGAACAGACCCTCTCGACTGCCATCTCAGGGGGTTAAGTCAGACCCCTCCTCTAAATCACACTCTGGAGGAGCTTCTCATTTTGTTGGCAATGCAGGTGTTTGGGGAAAGCTGGCCTCCTGTTTTACAAGGCATCTACACAACAGCGTGACTGTCCTCCTTCCTAGGAGTGAGAAATAAAAGCACGATCTTCAAGGGGAGGTTGTGTTGCTTCCTTGGTCAGACCTAGGTAGGGTGACCAAGAGACACCAGTATGAAGAGGACAAACACAAATCATTGTACCTTGTCCTACAGAAAATGGGGAAATGGAGCAGCTGATTTTAAATGTTTCCACAGCTCAAGAGAGAGCACATCAGTGAAGAGTCACTATTGGTTATATTGAGGTTTGTTGCAATTGATAGGTCTAACGAATGCTCTTCTTTAAAGATACGGGAGAGTTACTACCAAAAAAAAGCATACTCAAGATAAAAAATTTGGACGGAGTTGTTTAGCAAGGAGAGAAAATGAGTAAGCAAGTACGCACATGAGTGAAGATCAGAGTACCGCACAAACACTTAACAGCAAGAAAGTTTGATCTAGCTTGAAGTATAGTAGCCAGATCCTGAAAAAAAGGCTAGAGGGGAAAAGTCTCAAGAGGGCAATACCTAGATTTGGTGATGTAAGGAAGGAGATGGTCTGCTTTTTTCATTTGTGAGATAAGGCAGTGCTGTCATTTTAGAAATACTGGGGATGACACCCGTTCTGAAGTGATGAGATGCAAGAACCCTTTGTTCTACACCAAAATTACTGCAGCCTAACAGCAGGTAGGCTATGAATGGTAAAGTTTGTATAAGACAAGGGGAGGTATTTAAGTTTGTGTTAGACTGCTAACAAATTAACAACAACAGGTTTTACTCAGGCAATATTCAATTTCTGTGTAGATATCTTTAAAAGAAAGGTATTTTTACAGGACAGGAAATAAGAATGAAAATGGTAATGTAAGTGGGAACAGCAATGAGAACTATCATATGTTTAGTGAAAAAGCTGTACCAATATGTGTGGGGAACTGTTGACCAAGGCACACAGAAATATGTGGCATAGCATATCTATATATCTATAGTATCCATACAACAGTATGGAGGAACATGAACTATCTGATGCAAAATAGAAAAACAGGTACTACAGGAAAACAGGTACTACAGAAATACAGGAAATGCGGTGAGGCTGCAAGGAAAAAAACCCAGCATTGAAGGATGCAGTTGAAGGGGAGACTGCTATAAAGTACTAGGACAGCACTGATTAAAAAAATACAAGGAAAGGGTGGGATCTGGAATTGTTTTGGGGGAAGAAGGACGAGACACCCTTGGCAGGCAGAGCTGAGAACCTCCTGGGGAGACCCTCGTCAGACTGGATTTGCTCCACTTGTGTGATTTCTTTCTGAGAGACAAGTCATATCACAGATTATGCCACTGTGGATGACTTCAGTTCCTCAGGTATGGCTGGGGGAAAATATGACACAAACATGAGGTGACAAGCTGCGTCTGAGGCCAATCTCAGAAGCCCAGTCAAAACCTCAAAAAAATGCAAAAGTCATTGCTGAGAGCAGCCTGCAGGCGCTCATATAGCTCAGGCCAGGACCACCCCAGTCTAACGGTGCTCCAGGGTCCAAGGTTGATGTCAGGGGTGGTGGGGGTCCAGGTGAGCTTGGTCATGGCAGTTAAGGCCTGTTGGGTGTCCACAAGGCCCTCACACAAATAGCAATAAGACTCAATTGCTCTTGACTAAGATTTGCTCAGCAAGCGGTCCTTCATCAGTTCTTTTGGTTAGAGCCCACAGAAGATTTTTAATGAAGGACTATGCTGTTGTTCAGTAACGAAACTAAAAAGCCATGTCTCCAGAATCCAGACAGATTTCTCCTAAAAAGCGTGACACTGTCTTTTATTCAACTCTAGCTTTTGCACTTAGATAAAGCTTTTATTAAAAAATTGTGTTTCTTCACACATTTTCATAGCAATTTTCAACTAAATTCTGTACTTCAAAGGAAAGTTTTACTCTGGTGTTCTGAAGCAGGATTTTTTTTTTTTTAATGTATAAGAAAGACAGGAAGTTGTTTGGTCACTCTCACTTACCAAATGATGTGTATGAGAAAAGTCCTATATTGTTCTATCAATACAAGGGAGGAGTGAATTTTGCACCTGACAGCAGTATCACTTTTCCCTCTAACCAGCATCCTTACCAATGCCTTTCATCAGCACAGACCCCATGCCATGGCTTGCAGGACCTGCACTGACCATGAATTCAGAGCAGGTGTAGGGAGAATTTCACGTCATCAGCACTTAGGTCAGTAATGCAGCTTACTTGTGCAACTTCCACGGGGACCCACAGTTCACAAGAACCTTCTTGGACTAAACCCTCCCTCTGACAGTTCCCAATATTTCTGCTGCCTGGCTGAAGGATGAGTAAAATGTATGGAGATCCTGTGTCTTCTCTGCTGGAAGTAACTTCTACATCAGAAGAATGAAGAGACTAATCTAGCCCCTCACCTAAATCACTCCATTTTTCTTGCCTATCAGCTTCTTTCTTACTCTTCTACCCTACTAACAATAACTCACAAAAAGTGAGACGAGCAACCAGATTCCCAACTTACTTCCCAGTATAGTTGCAAAGGGTGCCAGAAATAAGCCAGAGGTATTACTGAAATGTCTGTCCACGCCCCTAAAACCAGATTTGCATCAAGAAGCACTGTCCAGTTAGAGTGATTACTCTGGCAACTTCTAACATGTCATGTAAGCCCAAATGGAGGCAGTGTTACATGTTTCAATGCCCCTCACAGGAGCTAGGCTTGTGCTCAGTATCTTGCATCAACTAACTTCAACTTGCTTTTCCTAGGCCTTGCACAGAGCACTGTTGCAGACTTCACAAGGCCTCAGGCTACTGAAACATAAGTCCCTCTTGATACCAGCATTCAGCTGTTGTTCTGGCCTATACCAACCAGTTGTGGCAGAGACCAGGCTGGTATGAGAAGCAAGCAAAAGATGGGAGCAAGGAAGAGTAAGAACAAAAAAATATGACTTGTCATAGATATAAGAGTATGTGTCCTTATCTACACGTGGCAATGGCTTCATTTCATAGATAGCCTTTTGATAAGCTAACCAGAATGAGATGTTTAACTCCCTATTGCTAACATTATCAAAAGCATGTCTTATAAAGCATTAAGGAACCATTTGCTCTTAAAGCTGACACAAAAGGATTTGTTTGCACATGTTCAACATTACTGACTTTACAAGTTGCATCTTAAAAGATGGCAAAAGCTTTGCAGAGTAAAAGACTGGTACACACTGTGCTTAAAGAAAACAGGTGGGTATAGTGGGGACTTGTGTTTTGTGTTCTGACCTGCTTTGGATATATCTGTCGACTTTTGGCAGTAATTACAAGCCTAACTCATTGGCCGAGATTCTATAATGCCTGGTGCTGTTTAGGCATCAACAAGAAATATTACATCTAGTCTAAATAACGACCAAGAAGTGTATTCAGAGAATGCTGGAGAGGAGGTAGAAAAGCCAATATGCATTTGTAAACCTCTCAGTTACACCATAGGTGTCATAAGTTTACATTTTAGCTTCTGTTAGTCCAAAAAGAAATGTAAGAGAAAGAAAAAAATAATCAAAGGAAATTATAATGGGCCAGAGTCTGTAGAAGGAGAGAACTTTTCACCTCGGCAGCTGAGCGTGACAGTGGAACAAGACCAGGCTGGGCTAGGTAATCAGCTGGTCTGCCTGGAAATGATGTCAACAGAAGTACATCTTCTTGCTGCATTTGTCGTACTGCAGCTTCTTATTAGTGATTAGACAGTCAAATAAGGGCTGTGCCCCTGGCTATCTGCCACATCCCAGTTTCTCAGAATGACAACTCAGGTTCACTGATTCCCAGGTCATAATTAAGGTGAAATGACACCAGGGATCCTTTAACTCACAAAATTCAACTTTTATTTGCTCACAACAAGAATTAGCATGAAACTATGTCAGAAAACTGTGTAACACATGCTAACTGTACATCACCAAACATATACTACAAGACTTGCTTGGGATCCTTGGGGATCAGTTCAGGCAAGAAAATAAGGAGAGCCCTCTCATTGAGTCACAAGGTTCAGAGCAGACCCCCTTGCTTTCTAGACTCCTCCTCAGAGAGGAGCCCAGGGGCAGCTGGATCCACTCCTAGTCCCAGACTTGGTCAACAGTTTATGTCTAAAGGGATGAGGTGTGGGGATTATTGGGAGCATGTGGAAGAGAGAGAGGCAGAGAGAAAAAAGTGAACAATTTCACCAGTCCTGGGTCCAGCATTGGTCCAGTCAGCTGAGGGGTCCCATTCTGGTGGGTGCATGCATGTGGGGTTTCAATTTGTGCCCTTTTATAGTCTCCTTGCCCCTCCTTAGAGGCGGGCACTTGAACTCATTAGGCTAATTAGCCATCATGCATGGGTTGTGCTTCTAGAACCTTCAGGAAATGGGTTGGGGGTGGTTTGGGGAGTAACTTCTCTCTCCCTGCAGGTACGACCATTCTTTGACCTCTGGCCATATGCGGTGAGCTGCCCCGTGCAGCCTGTCAGAACAGGGAACTACACGTCCTTGTCCTCCAACAGGACCTCCTCACCAGCTTCTCACCTGGGGTTTGGTGCTATGCAGGGTTCATTGTTATGCAGGGTTCGCCCTTATGCAGAACTTGCCCTACCACAATGTTTGAGACATTAACTCTTTCAGTCTCCCACACCATCATTCTCCTGACACTGAGCTCAGGTTCATGTTCTCACCTGCAGGTGTTAAGAATGACTCGTCTTCCTCAGCACTTCACACCTGAATCTTGGGCAAGTTTGTTCCCAAAAAGCTGACTACCCGTCAGTGTTTCCTAGCATTTAAAAAACACCAAAATTGAGATTTTTCCCCTTCTTTTTTTAATTTATGTATTTCTTTCATGCATTCTTGGCATTATGTTATTTCCAGTTCATATGTTGTAGTCCATGATTAACATCTTCAGCAAAGATCTATTTAAAAAACAGGTCTTTGAAGTAGTGTCTATCAACTCTTACCATTCTCAGCTCATGTCTGAGACAACACTTCCTACATTACTGAATACATGTGTAATTCGTGTAAGTAGATGAGTTTAAATTATCATATAGTATAGCAAAAGAAGTAACTGTGATTAAGTGGTAGTTCATCCCAGAAGGAGAACATTCAGAAGAGTGTTAAGTAAAATATACTAATATACTATATGAATATACACTAAATAAAACCAGAAGGTAAAAGGGACATCCACTACCTCTCACATTTCTTTAGTATTTATACTTCCATTTATTTCCTAGCCTTATACTTACTGACAGTATGGTGAAAAGAAACTATTTATATTTTAAAGAGTTACATCTGTTTATTTAGTAAGGAATCTAGTACCTAGTAATTCCAGAGTTGTGCAACTAAATAACTCTCAACAGTTTGGAAACTGTGTATTGAAGGAAGATTACCTCCATGCTGTCTCCTCTAAGTCACCACACATACTATAAGT
The DNA here is from genome assembly GCF_000737465.1 of Haliaeetus leucocephalus. NCBI lineage: Eukaryota > Metazoa > Chordata > Aves > Accipitriformes > Accipitridae > Haliaeetus > Haliaeetus leucocephalus. The sequence goes on along the minus strand of NW_010972864.1, from coordinate 1,992,310 downwards.
AGTCATCAAGGTCAGCCATTTTCATGGCTCATGCAGCAAACCAAACACAGCCTTACACAGTGTGTAAGAAATATACCCATTAATCATAACCTCCAACAAAGGGCTGGTAACCGAAATAGAAGTAGTACAGAAGAGGACAAATGAGATATAATATTCACATATAGTCTGTTTCTCAATTATTCAAATCGCTTGCCTGCTGGCACACTGAACCAAATGGGGATTTCCTCACGTGTGGAGCTGAGTTGGTCCCTGTGCATTATGTCATATTTGGAAGTGAGCAGGGCTTGTAAGACCAGCGTTTCTCACAGTATGGGTTAGACCTTCATTGGGAGTCACAAAATGATCCAGAGGGGGCTAATGCAGTGTTAGAGCTGCTCGGACCACTGCGCACTTCCTCCCCTGGGCCAGCAGCAGCATATTTCTCCCTCAGGAAGTAAGAACAAATACTACTCTTTTCTATGATCTCTCAAAACTATAGCTGTAGAAGGCTTGTTTCTTGAAGAATAGCTGGAGATGCACATAAATGCTGTATACACCTAAATTCTCTGCTGCTGCATCTGAGCAAGTATGCAGATTAATGCCCTTCTGCAGAGAACACCTTAACTCGAGTTTTTAAAAGTAGTTGCTGTATTCCCCTGATGTCCGGACATCCGTAGTGAGAGGAAGTAATCCTGCCATGTGCCTGACAACAAAAGTCATAACTAGATGTTTTATGATAAGGAAAAAAATGCTCTGGATGCAGTACAAACTGTTCAAAAGAAATAGAATAGAGAAGATAATAACTTCAGAATACTATTGACCATAGGGCAAATACCCACCTTTATTGTATTTTTAACTAATACCACCCGTGAACACTATTATAAGCTATACTGCAATTGAAGATAGTATTTTCAACAACCAGAATGAAGATAATGTGGATAGACTACTAGGGAAAGCCAGATAGAGGCAATATCCTTTAACCAGCCAATTGAAATAGCTGGAAAAAGTACAGAAACTTTGGGCATGCATATTTGTCTGAAGGAGGACATATTTCATGGAAGGCTTATCTAGGCTTTCTAACTAGACTAATCTCCTGGTAGAGACTAACTTTCACTTCAAACTGTGGCTACTTACATCCCTCATCCAGCTCCTCTTGAGCCTTTTTTTTCTTTTTCCATCTAAAAAAAGCCTGATCTCAATGTTGCAAACTTTTGGGGACATAATATTTTCATGAAAGCCATTCGAAATTTAACATGACAGAGAGGGTAGAGAAATGGATTCAGGGAGGAATTGAGCCACAAAAGCCAAAAGGTTATTTCATACAGGGAGTTATGGACACAGGTTCCTTGGCAGGCCCCACGAATAATCATTAGCAAAGTGTATGGGGCCCAGCAAATGGCAAAGGCACATACAATTATGGCAAGCGACTTAGCAATTTTCTTGTCCTGCTGCAGTTTTGACCCAGTCCTTGAGCAGAAAGAAACAGAGAAGTCATTTTCTGGGGTTACAGAATTGCCTCTAGATGGAGATAATTTCTCAGTTATCAAAGACTCTTTCTTTGGCCTCGGGGAGGAAGAAACGCTGTCCTCTGCTTCCAATGGAGGAGAAGATGCTCCTGGCCTTGGCAAGAAGCAAAATCTCCAGGACAGGCTGCTGCTCCTTGGAGGCTCGCAGTCCTGCGTGCTGCTGTGCCGCTGGCGCCTCTGGATGTCGTGGAAGATGTGCATGTTGAAGTAGGCCACCGAGAGCAGCGGCACGAAGAATTCCAGGGTGGACGCGCACAGGAGGAAGTACCAGTTGTCAAAGAACTCGGCGTAGCACTGATCCGCCGCTACCACACTGTGTCCGGCCACATGCTCCCAAAAGAGGATTGCTGGGCAGTAGAGGAGGAAGGCAAAGACCCAGATGGCCACCATCTTGACAACAGGGTTGGACGTTATTCCCTGCTGGGCTCTGTAAGATACCTGTGAGGGAAAAAAAGAAAAAGGTCGCACCTGTAAAGACACATTTTGGAACCAACAGAAGTAGCAGGAGAGGAACTTAACAGAGTGCTTGGTAATCTGGAGCTGCAGCTGTGCTGACCAGGTGAACGTCACACAAGTATGTTTAATTCATTGATTGATGTTGACATAACATAGAGGTGTCTTTCTACATGTTGATGTAACTGTGCTAGGGTCCTGATCCAGGTGAAGACACATGATCATCCATCAGTACCTAGTAATTTGGTATGCCTTGCTTAAGACATCTGTGGTCTGAAGTGCCAGAGCAATAAGCATTTTATTGTTGTTGTTCAGAGCATGGCTTCCATTCACTGACAACTGCACTGCTTTTTACAGCATGTTACAAGCAAACAGGACTATGTGTCACAGTGGTCAACAGAAAATGTGGCACATATATTTAATACCCACCTTTGAGAAAATTGTTTATTGCACAATTCATGAAGATGTGGGAATAGATTTCAGCTTTAGCTCATGAAACCACAAAGCCATCCCTTTCTTCCTTATCCCCCCACTCTGTGTCCAGTACATATTTTCCACTATAAGTTGCAGAACAGACTGAAATATTGTAGCTCACATCCTGCTCCATCCCTTTCACAGGATGACAGGGTGAATGTGTAATTCTGGGATCTTAGACATCCAATTGAAAAAAAAAGGTTGAATTTATGTCATTAAAGACTATCATACAAATGTCCATAGGTCTTAATTACATCTGTGCAGGTGCTCTGAATTTTGCACTTTGTAAATGCTGAGTCTTTGGCTTTCCAGTGTAATGTTTCTTACATGCAAAATGTTTTGGTGTTTGATTTCTGGGATTTTTTTCTTAAAATGAAATAAAATAACATAAAATAATAAAATATAATAAAAAGTC